>NW_021318587.1:124160-143732 GCF_001605985.2 Dendrobium catenatum
AGATAATGTTGATCAATCAGATCAAGAAGAGGTATGTGACTTAACCTATGATGAATTGTTTGAAGTTTCTGAACACATGCATGATGCATATAGGAAAATGAAAAAGATGCATGCTAGTGTAAGTTTAGAATTGGAAAAACTTAAAAAAGAACATGAAATCCTTAGGAAAGATCATACTTTAATAGATGACAATCACATGAAACTACTTGACGAATACAATGACTTGAATAAAAATTATGAGAATTTAAAATCATCCTATGCTGATCTTGAAAAAGAATTTAAAAAATTGAAGGATGAATCAGAGAGCAAAATATATCGAATCAATTATACAAATTGAATCTTGGAAGATATGAATTCATTTTATAAGTTGAAAATAAAAGATCTCGAGGATAATAGGATACCCCCCAAACTTGAAGATTTTACAAATCCTAAATTTTATACTAAATATATGGAATCCCTTAGAAGACAAATAAATGGTAGAAGACTTAGGAATCCTTTTCCTAATGTTAAATGTAATAATTATGTATTGCTTGGACATATAGCTCACACCTATACCTTGAAGATGAAAACTAATTTGGTGTGGAGACCTAAGATGCATAAACCTAGACATATCATACATGCATCTGATTATAAATTGCTAAAAGGAGAACCCAAACTTGTTTGGGTTCACAGGTCTAACATTTGATATTTTTGCAGGGTCGCTCTCACACAAGACCTCGTGAGAGCATATGGTACATGGACAGCGGATGTTCAAAGCATATGACTGGAGATACTGCTCAATTCATAACGCTGGAAGTTAGGAGTGGAGGCAAGGTTACACTTGGAGATAATACCATAAAGAAGGTGGTTGGATCAAGTATGATTGAAAATCTTAAAAACTTTTTTATAGACAATGTGTTATTGGTTGAAGGCTTAAAGCATAATTTGGTAATTATAAGTCAGCTATGTGATAAGGGTTATAGTATAAATTTTTTTCCTTTTAGCTGCATATTAAGCCTAAATAGTAAAGATGTTTTAAATCGAAAAGGGTAAACAATGTTTATATGCTAGATTTAAATTGCATTCAAACTCTTATTGCTTTTTATTTGAAAACCATTTCTAATGAGTCATGTCTTTGGCATAAGAGACTTTATCATTCTAGCATGAAAAACCTTAGGAGGATTACTCAAAAGAATTTGGTAAGAGATATACCAAAACTAGACTTTACTAAGGACCACCTTTGTGATGCATGTCAATTAGGAAAGCAGGTGAAATCATCTTTTTAGTCCAATAAGGATCTTAGGACTAGTAAACCTTTGGAAATTCTACACATGGATCTTTTTGGACCAGTTGGAACTATGAGTCTAGGAGGAAAGGTATACGGATTTGTTATTGTGGATGATTACTCAAGATTCACTTGGGTTAGATTTCTATTTCATAAGAGTGAATCATTTGAGGAATTTAGAAAATTTTCAACTTGGATTCAAAGGAAATTAGGGTGTGAAATTATTTCTATACAAAGTGATCATGGAGGAGAATTTGAAAAATGAAAGATTTGAAAATTTTTGTAAGGAGAAAGGAATTGATCACAACTTATCTGCATCTAGAACTCCTCAACAGAATGGGGTAGTCAAAAGGAAAAACAAAACATTAATAGAAGCCACCCGAGCAAAGTTGGCAGAGTACTCACTTCCTAGATATTTTTGGGATGAGGCGGTTAGCACTGCATGTTATGTTTTGAATAGGGTGAATGTAAGTTCTAAATTAAATAAAACACCCTATGAGTTGCTAAAAGGTAGAACACCTAATTTGTCTCATTTGCATGTTTTTGGTTGAAAGGTGTTCATTCATAATAATGGGAAATCTGCCTTAGAAAAATTTGATCGAAAATCAGATGAATGAATTTTTGTTGGATATTCAAGTGTTGGAAAATCTTATAGAGTATTCAGCAAAAGAACTTTGGTAACTGAAGATACCACACATGTTGTATTTGATGAATCTAGAAATTTGGAAGAGCCAAATGTTATTGAAGATGAGATTGAGGATAACTCTCAAAATATTGATAGAATAAACTTGGAAGAAAATATGGAAGAGAATTTGGAGAGAGAAAACCCTTTACCTAGAGATTTGAGATTTTCTAAAAACCACCCAAGAGAATTGATTATAGGTGAACCAAGTGAGGGTGTTAGAGCTAGGCATGGATTAAACAAGGAAGTCAATCATTCTGCCTTTATTTCAACTATAGAACCCACTAATATTGATCAAGCACTTTCTGATGAATTTTGGATATTGGCCATGTAAGAAGACTTGAATCAATTTATAAGAAATAAAGTTTGGGAATTAACTTCAAGGCTAAAAGATCAAAGTATTGTTGGAACTAAGAGGGTATTTAAAAATAAAATGAATGACTCGGGAGTAGTCATTAGAAATAATGCTAGATTAGTTACTAAGGGGTATAATAAGATTAAGGGGATTGATTTTGAAGAGACTTTTTCCCCGGTAGCTAGACTTGAAGAAATTAGGGTTTTGCTAGCCTTTGCCTGTTTTAAAGGATTCAAATTATACCAAATGGATGTGAAAAGTGTCTTCTTAAATGGTGTAATTGAAGAAGATGTTTTTGTAGAACAACCACCAGGTTTTGAAAATTCAAAATACCCAAATCATGTTTTTAAATTGAAAAAGATATTATATGGATTAAAACAGGCACCTAGGGCTTGGTATGAGAGGTTGAGCACCTTCCTACTTGAAAAATCTTTTGAAAAAGGAAGTGTGGATACAACTCTCTTTTTGAAGAAATTTGGAAAAGATATACTCATTGTTCAAATTTATGTGAATGATATCATTTTTGGATCTTCAAATAAAAATCTTTGTGATGATTTTTCTAAAACAATGAGTAGTGAATTTTAAATGAGTCTAATGGGAGACTTAAATTACTTTCTAGGCTTTAGCATTAAGCAACTTGAGGAAGGTACATTTCTTAGCCAATCTAAATATGTTAAGGACATCCTCAAAAAATATGAAATGGATAATACTAAACCTGTTAGTACACCAATGAGTTCCTCAGTTCAGTTGGATAAGGATCTTAAGGGAAAATCTGTTGATCAAAAGAAATTTAGAGGGATTATTGGATCTTTACTTTACTTGACTGCTAGCCGACCTGATATTATGTTCAGTGTTTACTTGTGTGCTAGATTTCAATTAGATCCAAAAGAATCACATTTGACAGCAGTGAAAAGGATTTTAAAATATTTGCTAAGAACTCAGAACTTAGGAATTTGGTATCCTAAGTTTAGCTCTTCATTTGAAATTATTGGTTATTCAGATTCTGACTTTATAGGCTATAGGGTGGATAGAAAAAGCACTTTTGGAACATGTCAATTCATTGGAAATTCATTAGTTTCATGGTCTAGTAGAAAACAAAATTCAGTAGCCCTATCTACTGCAGAAGCTGAATATATTGTATTAGAAAGTTGTGTGGCACAAGTACTTTGGTTAAAACAACAGTTGATTGATTTAGGATTAACTATAGGCACTATACCAATTTATTGTGATAATACTAGTGCTATCTGCATTTCTAAAAATCCTATTCAACATTCAAGAACCAAACACATTGACATAAGGCATCATTTCATAAGGGATCATGTATCCAAGGGAGAAATTGAACTTACCCATGTTTCAACTGAAAATCAACTTGTAGACATTTTTACAAAATATTTAGCCTTTGATACTTTTAGTACATTAAGAATAAAGCTTGGAGTGATTGATTTAAATGCTTAAATAAAAATGTTTTTCTGCAATATTGATATTTGTTTTTCTAGTTAATGTTTTTGTGTTTGTTATTTTGTTGTTGTTGTATTTCTTAGTTTTGATTTGTGTGAATGATTTCATTTTGTTTTGTCTTTTAAATTTTTTTTGTCATCATCGTTCGGGACGAAATAGTTTCATACGGGATGATTTGTGTAGTATGGCAAACTGTGGGATTTTGAACCGTTTTAAGAGCATTTTTAATGTAATTCGTCTGTACGATCGTCACGATCGTCCAGAATGAAATATTTTTCAAACGACGGGACAAGTGAATGCAGCAGTTGAATGGATAAAATAGTTTTTAATATGAACTTCGTCCGTACGAACCTTTAGTTCATCCAGACAACACATGTCGGTTCATAGCAGGGGACGGTTTTCAACTGCCATTTAAATGAATTAAATTTTTGATCGCCTGGACGAACACGTGTTCATCTGTACGATCGTTTTGGTTAAAATCCTGTACGAAAGGATGCTAAAAGCCATTTCATTTTGGACGGATTGGATCGTCTGTAAGAAATTTATTTTCATACAGGACGAACAATTTTCATCCGGGACGAAAATTTTTTCGTCTGGTATGAACATGTCATTTTCAATAAATAGGCGGGCTTTTTAACTCAATAGTCACATGCTAAACATCACTTTCAAACCCTTTCTTAGTCTAAGATCATTCTCAAATGGCCTCCTCTAGTAAGCGTCAAAAGGTATTGACAAAGAAACCACATAGGAACTCTGAAAATTTTTTGTCCAAAGCAAATGAGGATTCCTTTCCTCGATTTGCCTTTGCCAAAATCACACCCTCTAGGATCCTACTACAAGAAAATCTTACTTTCCAGGTAATGAACTTGTTCGCCTCGACCCAATTTGGTTTAATTCTTACAAGAAAATCTTTTGTCTTTAAACAAAAAGTAAAAATTACTAAGCATGACTTAGGAGCATTTCTAAACTTAAGAACTGAAGGGGAAAGAGCAAATTATCTGATCACTACCAATGAATATTCGTGGTCTGAAATCAATCAAGTGATTAGAGGGAATAATGTGAATGAACATGTGGCTAGAGTATCTGGTCTTGTGAAAACTGCATGAATCATCCAGCATGTCTTTAGAACTTCCATTATCCCTAAGGCTGGTGATAGAGTGAACATTACTCCACTTCTTTCTATGCTCACTTTTATGGTCATGACTAAAAAACCTATAGATGAAGCCCAGTTAATTCTCGACTATCTTTTTGGGCTTTCCGAAATTGGCCATGCTGAACAAAAAAGGAAGAGAGATACTGCTTTAGGTCATTTAGTTACCAATGTATTGGAGAAGAAATACAAATTAGTGCATCCTGATCAAGAGTATGAAGAGCCTCTCTACTACAATGATGTACCTGCTCCTACTAATGAACCAAATTATCCAAATTTGGTTCAAAGGTTTGATCGTCTAGAGACTCATTTTGATCAACGCTTTGATCATATTGAAGCTCAATTTTAGCAGCAACAAAATGACATTGGTTTCATGAAAGTGCAGATGAATGAAATTAACACCAATGTGATGTTATTAAGTTCATATTATAACTTCTTTGGTAGTGTTCCTCCTCCTCCTTCTGATAACGGTCCTCAGTAATTGTTGTAGTTGTCTGTTATATTTTTATGTAGTTTATTTATGTTGATTGTTTCTTTCTGTTAGATGTTTTTGTATTGATATCTTGATATGATTTGTAAAATCCTTAATTGATATCAATAAATTTTGCTTTAGCTTTGAAATTTTTCTTTGAAATGTGTGTAAGTAATTATGAATATAATTAGATTTTTTAATCTTAATTGTGCTTTAACCTAAATTGTAAATTAAAATTAATTTTATTAGAAAATCAAATTATTCTAAATTTAAGTGATGCTTATAACTTGATATTATTAGAATTTTTAATTTTTTATGTCTCTTATTTAGACTACACTATCTTTAATATTATTATTGCAATTTAGATGTTTTCTTATTTTGTATTTCTCTTTTTAAATAGTATTTATATACTTAGAAAAATTTGAAATTTTAGATTATTGATTTCGGAAAGAATTCAATTACTCTTGAAAATGATATACAAAAATCAAAAGTATTGCACAAAAGTTTGCAATAAGAAAAAGAGGCACAAAATAAGCCCAAAGTAAAAGGATGCACAAAAATTGAAAAAGATGCACAAAAATGTGCCATAAAATTGAAAAAGATGCGCAAAGCGCCACATGTGGTAATTACTTCTTTCCGAACTCTTTTAATCTCTTAATTCAAATTGATCTTATGTTCATTTATAATTGACATTGAAATTTGAAATATAAAATTTTTTATTCATCCTTAGTGCAATGATTTTCTTTATCTTAATGTCTAAATTGACTCATGTCTTTGATAATTTTTTTTAATTATCTATGTTATATCACTTCTTAAATTATATGAAATTCTATGATTTCTCTAATGTTTTAATTTTATTTGCATACCTTATTTCAATCACTTTCAAGATTAAATTATCAAATGATTCATACTTCTGCTTACATTTCAAGACTTCTTTTCTTCTTCTCATTTTGCTATTGTCAAAATGGGGGAGAAATTGTATATTTGTTTTGTTTTTTTTTTGTTTGTTTTTTTATAGTCCTTTTGTGTTTGTCAATTGTGTAATTGTGTGTTTTGTATTTATTTTATTGTGTGTTTTGTATAATTTTTTGAAAAATACAATTTTGAATTAATGCCTCCTTATTTTTCATGTATTCATCAATTGAGGGGGAGTTTAGGAGTTTCTAAGAATTTGAAATTCTACAAACAATAATTATTTTACCATCATCAAAAAAGGGGAGATTGTTAAGAAAGTTGTTATTAGCATGTTTTACATTCTTGCAACTTATATTATTTTTGATGATTCCAAATATTATTTTATATGTAGATATCTCCTAACACATTTTAGAAGAACTATTTTTGCTCTAGTGTGTACTAACATTTCAGGAAAATCAAACTTCAAGCCATGAAGACTTCAAATCAAAATTCAGCACACAATCCTTTATAAAATGAAGTTTTAAAATTTTCTTTAAATTGAGAGGGAGTGATTGTAATTTAGTGAATAAAAATACACACACACGCACACATAAGGAGATTTTACATAAGTTGTACTGATCATACGGGACGAACCTAGTTCGTACAGAACGATCAAGTCAGTTGCTCCTCTTAAGAGCAATGGAACGACCAGGAATTGAGAAAATTTTTCTAAGTACTGATCGTCCAAGACAAAATTATTTTCATCCCAGGATGATTTAGGCTCTGTAAGAATTTCGTTCAGACGAAATCTATAATCGTTCTAGGACGACTTGGCCTCTGTAAGAATTTCGTCCAGACAAACTCAAAAATCATCCCAGGACGATTTCTTCTCTGTAAGAATTTCATCCAGATAAAATCCTGATCGTCTCGGGACAAATTGAATCAACACTTCAGTATCTGGCGGCGTTATGCACTTTTTGGAACCGATCTATGGAATAACCGATCGTCTAGACAAACCTAGTTCGTACTGGATGATAATCATGTACGAACACAATTCGTACCAATATTCATAAGGATTTTTTCTGACACTTTAAGTAAAATCATCATGGATGATCTACGATCGTACGGGTCGATCCATACGTGTTAAGTTGAAAATTCTGCAGTTTTGGACTATTTTTCTTTTCTCTCTTATATAAGGTCCAATTTTTACTGCCACCAAATCTTTTTAATCATTGATCTTCATGCTTATTGGAAGAAGAGACAAGGGGAGAGTGTGAGAGAGTATTCAAAGGAGGATTCCTACCACTGGAGCGCGAAGTCTTCGCTTGATGTTCAAAGGTAAGATTTCCTACTTGTGATTTGAGATTACTTCACTCTTTTCTTTCTTCCTTCTAGATTTCTTGTGAGGAGATCTGTCAAGGAGATCGGGTTCTCTGCCCACACTAGAAGAGTGTGAAAGGACGAAGGGTTCTCTGCCCATACTAGGAGAGTGTGAAAGGACGAAGGGTTCTCCGCCCACACTAGGAGAGTGTGAAAGGATGAAGGGTTCTCTGCCCACACTAGGAGAGTGTAAAAGGACAGACGGTTCTCTGCCAACACTGGGGATAGTGTAAAAGGATGACGCTTCTCTACCGCACCGGGTAGTGGTGGAAAGAGTGTTTGTAAAGATTTCTCCGCCTTGCTGTGGGTGCAAAAGGAGAGACACTACTGGTGTGAGTGCAATACTCAGAGGGTTCCCCTAGGGAGTGGATGTAGGTCTGGTTTAGACCGAACCACTATAAATCTTGTATCATTTATTTTTATTACTTTTTATTTTCTGTATTTTTTTGTTTAAAAAGTTATGGTTGAAAAACTTTTTATAAAAAAATTATTAAAGTTTACTTTCGGTTCAAAAGATCAAAAAGAGGGATAATTTTTAAAATACCAATTCACCCCCCCCCCCCCCCCCGGCAATTCTTCCCCCCCCCCCCTCTCGGTAGCCTTGGGACATTAACTTAGGTTTAACAACTTATTCACTAGACTCAATAAATGTTACTGAACAGGATATTAGTTTTTATTCCCAAACTGATTTCTGAGGAACAATTAGCTTTTGTTAAAGGCCGATCTATTTCTGACCATATTATGTTAGTTCAAGAAGTTTGCAACAAATTTAGATTTTCTAAATCTAAAAAAGGGCTTATGGCTATTAAAATTGACATGGAGCAAGCTTATGATAGTATAGGGTTGTCAACTCTTACTTAAGTCATGAAGAATTTGGGCTTTCCAGATAAGTTTGCTAACTACCTTCTTCAATGTGTTTCTAACACTAATTTTTCTATAATTATTAATGGAAGCAATTTGAGTTGGATCAAGGCCAAAAGGGGGTTTAGGCAAGGTTGTCCCCTATCTCCCTTTCTTTTGATCTTATGCTCTCAACTTTTGTCTGATGCTGTTACCCAGAAAGGGAAGGGATTGGGCATCAAAGTAGCTCCTAATGCTGAGAAAATTTCTCACTTATTATATGCTGATGACATAGTTTTATTCTTAGAAGCCAATGGAAGAAGTGTTAAGAAAGCTAAAAAAATTCTGGAAGGATACTGTAATTGGTGTGGGCAAAAGATCAATGTTAATAAATCTTCCATTTTATTTGGGAATTATGTTAATAGAATGAGAAGAAGGAGATTAGCTAAAATTCTGAACAAACTGGTGGAAGAATTTAAATATCTCAGGATCAATATTGTGTTGAGGAGAACTTCTAGGATGGATTTCTACCATCTGTTGGACAAAGAAAATAAATATTTGAATGTATGGGTTAACCGATATATTTCATTAACCGGAAAGCTGCTTCTTGTCAAAACTATTCTCTCTTCATTTCCTATTTATCATATTACTCATTCTTTAGTACCATTGGGAGTGCTAAAGGAACTGGATAGAATGTGTAGGGAAATTTTGTGGAACAAACATGATGGAAGTAAAGGGTTGCATTATGTTTCATCGGAATTACTATGTAGGCCTCTTAGAATGGGAGGACAAGGTATCCAATCCATGGTTTATAAGGTTGGTCTTCACTCCTCAATAGAATTTTGGTTGCTAAGTATGGTAATCAGCTTTAGAATATTCAGCTTAAATATCATAGCATTCTTACTGTCAAAATTATTGTTAATGGATTTCATGCTCTTAAAGATATTTTAATGTGGAAAGTGTCTACGAGAAATAATGTCAACATCCTGGAAGATGTTTGGATATTTGATATATCCATTACTAGATGGCCAACCTTTGTAGCTAATATGGAATAGGATATCCAATCTCTGGATTATTTTGTAAATAGAGGAGAATGGAATGTAGATAAATTGCAGCAGTTTTTTGGGCCTGATTTGATTGAAAATATTAAAAAGGTTCATATATTCCCTGATTTAAATGAGGATCAGTTAGAACTGAAATATAAATTCTCGGGTAAGTCTCTTTTAGCTTTAATTTCTATGGAATCTAAAGGTGATGGGTGTGAAGATCCTCATTGGCAATGGAGGAAAAATATGAAGCTTAGACCCCGAGTTAGCTTATTTTGGTGGAGACTTGGCATCAATGCAATTCCATCAAATGATTTTTTGATGCACAAAAATCTGTCCAGAAATAAAGACTTTCTGAGAGGTTGCAAGGCATTGGAGAATTCTAACCATATTGTGGTAAATTGTCTTAAGATGATGCAGATATTCAACATTATCAAAAGTTGGGGCTTTTCAGTTCCTATTTTTAACTCCATTCAAGACTGTTTTCTTGGCTTAAATCTTATGGTTAATACTGAACCTTTAATTGGAAATATTTATTATTCTACAAATTTTTTAAACTGAATTAACATTAATAATTTAGTTCATGGTGGAAAGGAAGACAGCGTCTCATACATAGTGGCTAATGCTATCAGTATGGCTAAAGCCTCTTTCAAAAGAAGTTCTGATAACTGGGAAACTAACCAGCATTCACATCTGTCCTCTCATTGGTTTCCTCCTCCCCCCGAATGGATTAAACTAAATATTGATGCTTCTGTAAAAGCAATTACAATGCAGGTATTGGCAGTGTATTCCGATATCATAGAGGGGGACTTCTATGTGTATTTGCAATGAATTGTAAGCACTGGGATTCAGCTCAAATGGAACTATATGCAATTTTTTCTATAAAGACATTTATTCATGAATGGAGATATCATTAGAAATGAATTATCAGAGAGGGGGATAATAAAAATATTATTGATTTTGTCCAAAAAATCTATAATAAGAAGCAAGTTGAAGAGGAAGGCATATGCAAATTGGACTTCTCTTTTCTCTTGGAGTTCAATCAGGTTCTTTTTCATTTTGTTTATAGAAAATGCAATAAGTTAGCTGATTTTTGTGCTAACTATGCATGTTCGTTAGATTTCTTTTGGGATGATCTCAGTAGTAATAATGTCCATCCTTATTTTATTTCATTACACAAGGAGGATTGTGATTGTGGAGCAATCACTTAGTTGATTGTATCTTTTTTATCTTTAATAATATTGCTTTATCCATTTCCTCAAAAAAAAAAAAAAAAGAAGTACTTGTACAGGATGATATATTGATCATCTTAGACGATCAATTGCATGACAGTGAAAATTAAGGCTGTTTTAGAGCTCTTCTATTTAAGCTTAAGTATTTATCCTTTGACACATCTTTTGCTGAAGTTCTAACCAAAGGGAGCTTAGATAAGGAGAAGGTGAGTTTGGGAGAGAGATGGAGAATATTTTGAGGGATAGTTTGTTAGAGGAATCATAAAGGTTACACCAAGCAAAGATTCATTCATCTTCTTCAAGCTTCATCCATAGTTCCTTGCTGGCTCTAAGGAGATGATCATCAACATCAAATCTGGTTCTCTGCCTACTCCAAAACGAAGTCAAAGGATTCTAGGTTCTCAACCTTCTCTAGTTGGATGAAAAAGGATTCAAGATTCTCTGCCTTATCGGGATGGTGGAAAGAGTTTATAAGGGCTTCTCCACCTTGCTATAGGAGCAAAGGAGTGTCACTAAAGGTTTAGTGAAATACTTGGAGAGGGTGTCTCCAAAGAGTGGATGCAAATCAAGTTGATTGAACCACGATAAATTTTGTGTTATTTCTTCTTACTTTTCAGCATTTTAATTTCTACACTTTAATTTTTCTATGGTAAATTGTATGGTTAAAATCTATGATTTATTTTGTTAATTGCTTCCGCATCAAGGGTTGATCTTATTTTTTTTTTAAATATTCAAAAAGGTTTTAAAAATATTTTTCTTTTTTGTTGAAGAATTTTTAAAACTACTAATTCACCCCCTTCATGATTAGCCTCGGGCTAGTTCATCAGGGCTTAACAACCTTAGCAAACTTTAGTTTCTAATCACTTGAGCCATTGAATTATGTCATCGTGAGGGTAGGTAGAGTAGGCAGGTGTAGATGGTGGTGCAGGTCCACATGTAGGAGCAGCTTCCCCTTCTTAAGAAAACATAGGCTCATCGTGCACATGCCACTGATGGAATATAATATAAAAGGACACATTTGTATAGAAAATAGGAACATTATTGGGAGGAGTAGGAAAGTTAATTTAGTGTTTGTTGTCTAGGATATATCCTGTGATGTGTCTTATAGTGACATTTTATTTTCTTTGGGTATTAAGATATCAAATATGAGTCATATTTTTGATATAATTAAGAATAATTTGGGCTTCATTAAATTGGGTATTTAACATTATTAGGTAGGTAACTACAAAAAGAATTGTGGCTAAATTAATCTGATCCCTAACTTCGAGTATAATTGAGGTTTCTAAGGGCATATTGGATAACCCGAGAATTTTAATTTACGGTGTAGACTAGTGGTTTATATTGGATTATGGGAACATTCCTAATAATCAATTTTATAGAACTCCAATAAAAAACAATTATAGAGATAAGGGATTATGGGCGAGGTCCTTCGATAGAAAGATTAATATATTCCTCTAAGTGTTCCTTTGTTGATTAAATTAATGGTTGTAATCCATGTATTTATGAATATCATACAATACGAATGTGGATTGTACAATACTATATAAATGAAATCATGAAAGTTTTTATGATTTAGTGAGGTGTGTGTGATGATCAAGAAATATATTAAAGAAATGCTATTTTTATTTTATATAAAAATTTATTTTTTAAAAAAATATCATAAACAGTAAACAACAACACATAAACATGCACAAGAACAAACACATATTGTTTAACACATATTAATGAATAATTTCAAATGGCTTTTTTTATTTATTTATCTTGAGTTAAGCATGAATGTCTATACCACCTAATTTAGTCCTCAATGAGCTAAAGATGTCATAGGTTAAGAGTTTAGTAAAGATGTATGTCAATTGATCTCCTATAACTATATAATGTAATTATATATCTCCCTTGGCTACATGATCTCTTACAAAGTGGTGTCTAATATCTATATGCTTTGTGTGGGAGTGTTGAGTTAGATTTTTGGATATACAAATAGCTCTAGTATTGTTACACATAATTGGAATGGTTCTTACAAATAGTACAAGATTTAAGAGTTGTTGCTTTAGCCATAAGACTTGAGCAACATCGCTCCCTACTACTATATATTCTACTTTAGTTATGGAAAGGGATACTGAGTTTTATTTTCTACTGGACTAGGAGTCTAAAGATTATCCTATAAATCTGTAAGGTTCTAAAAGTACTTTTTCTATCTACCCTATATCCAACAAAATCAAAATTCGAATATCCTATGATTTCAAAAGAAGTGTTGTGTCTAGGATACCAGATTCCTAGGTTTGGAGTGCTTAACAAGTATCTATGGATTCTCTTAATGGAAGTCATATGGGATTCTTTTGGATCAGCCAGAAATCTCTCATAGAAACACACACTAATCATTACATATGGTGTACTAGCAGTCAAGTAAAGAAGTGATCTAATTATCCCTCTATTATTTTTCTAATATATTGATTTTCCATTTGGGTCCTTGTCTAATTGAATAGTAGAGCTCATGGAAGTGTTTATGGCCATATCATTATCCATTTTATACTTTTTAAGGACTTCCTTCATGGATTTATGTTGGCTAAGGAAGGTTCCATCATATATCTTCTTTACACTAAAACTAAGAAAGTAGTTTTGCTCTCCCATCATGCATACTCATCTCAAATTATCTACTCATTATTTTTAAAAATTTATCACATAGGTTTTTATTTGAGGATCAAAATAAGATGTCATCAGCGTAAATTTGGACAATAATTAAGTCTTCTCCTTCTTTCTTTAGGAAGAAGGTGGCGTGAACACTACCATTAACAAAGCTTCTATCTAGAAGGATTGCACTCAGCCTTTTATATTAGGCTATAGGTTCTTCCTTTAGCCAATGCAAGGCCTTCTTTAGTTTGAATACTTGATTTGGGAATTGAGGATTTTCAAAACCTAGGCATTACCCAACATAAACATCCTCTTGAATTACACCATTTAAGAAGGCACTCTTAATATCCATTTGATGCATTTTAAGATCCTTAAAGTAAATAAAGGCTAAAAGCACCCTATTGGTTTCTAATCTAGCTAAAAGGCTAAATTTTTCCTCAAAATCTATTCCTTTGATCTAGTTATACCCTTAGCTACTAATATGGCCTTATTCCTTACAACTATTCTAGAGCCATTCATCTTGTTTTTGAAAACCCACTTTATTCCAACCACACTCTGGTCCTTAGGTCTCTTGACTAGTTCCAATACATCATTTCTAATAAATTTGTTTAGCTCTCTTTTCAATGTTAGGATCAAGAATTTATCAATTAGAGCTTAATCTCTATTGGTGAGTTCTATCATAGAGATAAAAGCTTAATGACAAACTTCCTTCCTAAGTCTGTGTCTACTTCTAACACCTTCATATGGGTCTCCTAAAAAGAGTTTTTTAAGATGACTAGAAGAATATCTCCATTCTCTGGGTAATATTTCTTGATCTTCTACTCTAGCTCCTATAGCAATGGCTTCTACCCCTTGAATGACCTCCACTTCTTTTTCTTTTAGATTCAAAGATCTTATCTTATTCATCAAATACCACATAAGTAAACTCTTCTACTACTAAGGTCCTCTTATTAAAGATTTTTAGGCCGTACCTATAGATGAGTAACCTAAGAAGACACGTTCTTAAGACTTGGATTAAAATTTTGATAAGGGTGATATTCAATAGATTAAGATGAAGTATCTATAGCCAAAGAAATGCAAGTCAGAAAGATTGTGTGTCCTACCCTTATGGAGTTCATGTAGTGTCTTATTAAGCTTAAATCTAACATTCACCCTATTTAAAACATAATAAGAAGTATTGAATACTTCAACCTAAAAATACTTATGGAGTGAATACACGGCTGGTGTTGCCCTAATAAATTCTACCAAGGTTCTATTTTTCCTTTTAGTTATTCCATTCAATTGGGGGGAGCAGAGAAGTTATGTTCTATTCCTATCACTTGACATAAGGATTCAAACTTAATATTTTTAAACTCTCCAGTATGAACATTATAAGTTAATAAGATTTCACATAATAATTTTATTTGAATCTAGGTGGAGAAAATTATAAATTCCTCAAATGACTCACTCTTATGAGTTAGGAATCTAACCCAAGTAAATCTAGATTAGTTATCTACTATTAGAAACCCAAATGTTTTTCCTCCTAAGTTGGCTGTGCTAACTAGTCCAAAAATATCCATATGAAGGATTTCTATTATCCTATAGGTGTTAAATTATTTGATTAAATGAAATAAAGACCTAACTTATTTTCTTAGTTGGAAGACATCACATATGTGGTCTTTACTGAAGTCTAATGTAGGTATGCCTCTAACTAGATTTTTCTGGGTGATATTTCTAAGATACTTCTTGCTTGCATGACATAGACTCCTACGTCATAGAAAAGATTCAATAATTATTTCTTTTAAGCACAAGGAATTTGAATATTCATTTCAATTCAAGTCTAACATGTAAAGATTATTTATTCATTTTTATTCTAAAGCAAGTTTTCCAATTAAACTAATCATATATTTTTTAGAAAGAAATTTATATCAAAGCCTTTATTCCACAATTGACTAATACTTAATAAATTATTCTTTAAACCATCAACTAGTAAAACATTTTCAATCATAAAGTTTTTAGAGTTGCTAATTATACCTGAGCCCACCTCTTTCTTAGTGGTGTTATCCCATAATATCACTTTGCCTCCTGTTTAGCCTCCAGTGAAATGAGCTACTTCATATCACCACTCTTGCGCCTCAAGCATCCATTATCCAGATACTACATGCTCTCACTAGATCTTTTATGAGAGTAGCCCTCATCTTGATATGATTGATCAAGATTATTGTTAGCCATTAGACTCAAGTCTATTACCTCCTCCTTTGCTTCCACTTTTGATGATTCTGAAGTAGAGACGACCTAAAAATCTTCTTGAGTCTATTACTTACCCCTCTTAAAATTTGGTATCTCTTCACCCTTCTACTTGATCAGGAGTCTTCAGGTTGAGGAAATCAACTCAGAGGTGACTTTGTTTCCTGCACTAGAAGTAAATTTTATCAAACGAAGCTTTAATATTTTTGCTGCTTTTACCTTTACTCCAATTGTGTTGATGACATCTCTATTTTATTTTTGGGAAACTCTTAAACTATAGTGTCATAATGATGATGTCATCATCCTCCTTCACTATAGAACTATCACTATCCAAATTATTTGCTTTTAGTGCTACAGTTCTTTCCTTCTTCTTTTCTCCTGTATCACTTTGCCTTTGACTCACTCCTTACTTGAGATAATAAGTGACCTAAGAAATTTGACAATGGAATAAACATTCCAGTCTTTAGATTCAATAATTACAATTATCTTATCATCATAAAAACTAGGCAAACAATATAAAATTTGATTAACTTTTTTAGAGTTTGATGGTTCTCTACCTAGTGCTTATAAGGATGTCACTATCTGAGTGAATCAAGTTTACATTTCATATGTAGTCTTGCTAGATTTCATATGAAAGAGTTCAAAGTCATGCAGTAGAATGTTTAGCCTAAACTATTTAACTTCATTACTTCCATTATAAGTGATGCATAGCCCATCCCAAATCTCCCTCCCCATAGTGCATGTAAAAACTCCCAACTAGTCTTTAGATTTTAAAGCATAAATGAACAATTTAAACATTTTAAATGTGCAAGTTCCGTATCCTCATAACTCCATTTAGTAATAGGAATATTAATTTTGAAACCATTAACTACATGAGATGGAGGTGAATAGCTAGTTGAATTATATGACAAATTCTATAATCAATGGATTGTAAAAAAGTATACATTGGTATTTTCAAGAAATCAAAAGAATTAATTTCAAACAATGGTGGACGAGCTATAGAATAACCCTCCACAGTCTTACTATTACCAAAAGGAGCAATTAACTATTTTTCAAAAGTTTTCTATAACCTTATTTTGAAACCCATTCTGATGCCACCTAAAAGTTTGTAAAGGTTATTAAAACTTAAGAAACTAGCTAGTGGCTCACCAAGAGGGAGGTGAATTGGTAATTTAAAAAATTTATCAACTTCAAAATAATGAAGATAATATTTTTGAAAAGTATTAAATATTAAAAATACAAAATTCTAATTGATTGTGGAAGCAAACGAGTTTATTAAAAATATTGATTTAACTATGATGATATTTTGAATTACAAAATAAAGAGATATTCACCAATTTTCCCAAACAGATATAACAAAGATAAAATGTAGGATAAATAAAAGTGCAAAAGGGAAAAATACATTGTAGATTTTTATAGAAGTTTGGTCAAGTTTGTCAAACATCCACTCCCCGTAGTCCTCCACTTCGAGTATTGCACTAATCACTAAGTGACACTCCTTTGGCTCCCCTATCAAGGAGAAGAATCCCTTACAAACTCACTTTTACCAAACCTAATGCGGTAGAGTGTAAAATCCTATGTCACCCTCTTGGTGACAGCAGTGGACCTTAACTCTTTTTGTTCTCACCTAGAGAAAGCAGAGAACCTCAGTTTCTTTTTATCCCTCCTGAAAAGGTATAGTACCTTAGCTCCTTTTTCTCCCTCCTAGAGAAGGGAAGAGTACCTCAAGAACTTCACTTGAAGCCTCTCTCCAAAGAGAGCTTTTAATGACTCACTAAGGCCACAGGAGGAGCAAGGGTGTAGCTAGCCCAGAGCAACCATGTGATCCCCTCACACTCCTTTTCCCACAAGTTCAAACACTCCTTCTTGTTCCTCTTAAACCCTATATTTCTCATGCTCCTCTCCCAAAGTTCTTTCATTAGTCACACAATCCTCTCACCATTATAAAGAGAATCACAAAAACTTGCTTAAGTATTGGGCTTCAAGAAACCCTAAAAATTCAAGTTAGCTGTCAATATTTTTATAGCATGATTTACGTTCAAATAATATGGGCAGTTCAAAAACTAGACCCGGCCAGCACAATGTAATCAGTTATTCAGATGATTTATTTAACTTTTCAAACACATCATATAGTACAATCCAAAAATCATCAAGTATGATCTGTTAACTTTTCTCTTTCATTCATACAAGATGATTACCATTATAATTAGAAATCATCTCTGTAATTCATCCCTTATAATTATCATTTTATAGTATAGTTAGTTGATTTCAAGTAGGTCTTCAAGTATGATATAAATATTATACAGCATGATTAGTTCAAAAATCATAGTTTTCTTTAGTACAATCTTTGGGATGACCAAATTTCATCTCTGCATATCGTACAATACAATTAACATCATATAGTATAATCGACTATAATTAATTAAACTATAATTTGATTGATTGATTATGAGGGTTAATTTAAGTAAGATATCAAATAATCATACAGTACCATATAGATCATACTATATGATTAGTACAAAAATTAAATTTTAAATATCTTACTTAATTTATCTAGAGACTAAGTTTTTTAAATCATAATAAATTATTTTGTATGATCTAAATCGTACAATATGATTAGTTTAAAGAAACTAATTAATCAATTAGTCGTTAATCCCATTCTTTCTATACTAATCATACATTATGAGTAGTATGAAATTTTTAAACTTCTAAAAGTTATCTCACTCCTATGTGTATATGTCCACAGTTACCCAATTGCGTGCACTCTTATGTGTCTAGACTCAAAAATAGAAAATAAATAAATAAAAAAAATTATAGACTTTATTCAATCGGCATTACTAATCTACCCATTCTTGAGCTTTTAGTAGCCTTGAGCAGTGTATGCCTTACTTGCAATATTAGGCTCACAAATAAAAGAAATATCTAAAATATTCAATAAGAAATGTACCAATTCAATCAATAATATTTGTCATAATCAAAATCACAGATTAGGAATTCTGGATTATAACAGAAGCAACTTCTTCATCAAGTTTGAATTTAATGGTGAATATATTTGTGTGTGGTAATCCTTCAAATGATAATAAAGATGTGACTATGAGTGTTAATTTTTCTCAAAAAAATGAAGATAATTGTTCTGAGAAGGTTGTAATAATTCAAACATTCCTTTTGATCACTTTAATCATATTAATAATAATCCTAAGGTTGGAATTGCAGATGTTAGAAATTCTTTGGATAAAAATAGTTTGATTAATTAATGAAAATAGTTTTCCCATATTAAGATAAATCATCTTTCTATTTCTATTGAAATATCAAATGTTGGAATTATTATTACACTTAATGCTGATAATGAATGTGTCAATGCTCAAGTATTGAAAAACTCACTGGTTATGAATGCTTTAGGAAAAAATATTCATTTTCCTTTATGAAGCATGGAGTTTGAGGCATCATTGAAGTTAATTTGGGTGTTTTCACCTATTGTCTTTGGTTTTATATTGGATATTATGTTCTTTTAATTATAATGAAGTAATGGAAGAAGTGTTAAGTGGTGGTTCTTAGTATGTGGGAGGCCATATAATAATAATTGATAAATGGACTTCATTTTTCTCACCCTTATCAATGAAATGTTTATTTTTCTGAAAGTTCGTTAGGGATATTAGGCCCCTTATGAACTAGCCCAAGACTAATAAAGAGAGAAGTGAATTGGAAAAGAAGAATCTTTAAATCAAAACAAAAACCAATATCACCATAATAAAAACCAAATGCAGAAATTAAATGCGGAAGTAATAAAGAAAGAACACACCAGATTTATAGTGGTTCGGTCAAACCTTGACTTACGTCCACTCCTTGGAGGCACCCTCCAAGTATTGCACTAAAATAAGTGTCTGTCCTTTATCCCCCACAGCTAGGCAGAGAAGCCCTTACAAATTCACTTCCACCTTCCCCGGT
>NW_021318587.1:148545-224735 GCF_001605985.2 Dendrobium catenatum
TGTGGAGAGGAATCCACATGGTTGCTCCGGCGAACTCGCACCTTAGTACCATCAGATTCAAGGCTTGTCTCGAGGGAAGTTCACCAAAGAAGAAGATCTCTTTGGTGTCAAAGGACCCGATGACTCCACCGCACTGGGGAAGGTGGAAGTGATTTTGTAAGAGCTTCTCCGCCTAGCTGTGGGGGCTAAAGGAGAGACACTTAGTTTAGTGCAATACTTGGCGGGTGCCTCCAAGGAGTGGACGTAGGTCAAGGTTTGACCGAACCACTATAAATCCAGTGTGTTCTTTCTTTATTACTTCCTCATTTAATTTCCGCATCGTTGATTTCTTTGTGGTGTTTTGGTTTGTAGTTTTATTTTAATAGATCTTTAACAACCAATTCACCTCTCTCTAAATTAGCTTTGGGCCAGTTCATAGGGCCTAACATCCCTAATGAACTTTCAAGTGGTATCAGAGCACTTTCTTGTGTCATCTGAGCACTTTCACTGTAAAGTTGGAGAGGCCATATACCTCTTTCCATTTGGAGAGGGGGGACCAAATAAGTTCCTCATTCAGCTAAGGTAATGGGTTAGGCCACCACTTAATTAGATTAAGAAGGTTCCAAAATGAGTGTGTGGAAGCCTCAAGTACTGATGTGGTAGATGTTTGAGAGCTTTTGCTCAGGTTGACCCAATTTATCCATTTGGGAGGGTTTTGATGGTTTGTTGACTACTTGACTATTTAAATGGTTTTCTAAACCCTTAATCCCAAATTTTCTATACTTTTTAATGGCATTAAATCAAAATGGATAGAAAGAAAGAGTGGATTTAGGCAAGGATGTCCACTTTCTCCCTATCTATTCATCCTATGCTCCCAACTGTTATCTAATAATCTGAATCAAAATGGCAAGGAGATTGGGATAAAAGCAGCTGCTACAGCACCTATGATTTCCCATTTATTGTTTACTGATGATGTCCTCCTCCTTTCGTAAGCAAAAGCTGAGCATTTGAGAATGCTTAAAAGAATCATTACAGATTTCTGTAACTGGATAGGCTTGGCCGTTAATGTTAATAAATCTGCTATTATTTATGGGAAATTTGTTAGTAATGCCAAAAAGAAGAACTTATCAAAAATTCTAAAGTTTAGAGAAGTGCAGGAAATGAAGTATTTGGGAATAAAATTGAACATAAAAAGAATGGTTTCTTCAGATTTTTTATTTATCCTTGAGAAAGCAGCTGAAAAATTAAATACTTGGGGTAATAAGTTCTTCTCTCTTCAAAGAAGGCTAGTCCTGGTTAAGGTAGTAATGCTTGCTATTCCTGTCTTTTATGTGACTCATTCAATGGTTCCACTCAACATTTTAAAGAAATTGGAGATAATGTGTGGAGAATTCATTTGGAAGAAAGCTGATAATGCTACTGGTATGCATTATATCTCATGGGAAGTGCTATGCAAGCCTTGGAATGAAGGAGGAGCTGGAATTCATTCCTCAAAATCATTGGTGTGTCCTCTTAGATAAAAGTTTTCTTGGAATTTCATTAAAGGGTCTAACTCCTAACTATACAAGACTTTAATAGCCAAATATGGGGGTCACATCTTGAATGAAAACTGGAAAGGAAATTATTTTGTCACATGGAAAATTTTGATGAAAGGAATGCACTCTTTGCATCCTCTACTGAAATGGAAAATTGCTACAGGATCTTTAGTTGATACTCTTAAAGATGTGTGGCTTCTTGATAGAAGTCTTTCTAAATGGCCAACAATTGTAAATGTAATGACAGAGGTCTTTCCAAAATTTGATTTCTTTATTGAAGATAGGGAATGGGATCACAATAAGCTTGAAGAATTCTTTGGTAGTAAATTGAAGAAATTAATTGTTCAAGTACCAATTCAGAAAGATGGTCTAAAAGACACTTGGGAACTTCTATACAAGTTTCATGGAAAAAGTTTGGCTTCTATGGCCAGAACGGTTAATGATCCAGTTTGTAATAACAATGTTCATTGGAAATGGATAAAGAGTATCAAATTAACACCACGGGTTCTCTGCTTTTGGTGGAGACTATTAAACAATGGAATTCCTACTTATGATCTGTTGATGAGAAGGAGGATGATTCAAAACAATCTCTGCCTGAGGGGTTGTTTAGCTGCTGAAACAAATGACCACATATCGGTAAGTTGTGAAAAGCTTTCTCTAATGATTGAAGTATTAAGAAAGTTGGAGTCAATTTACAAACTCACAATTCTTTGATGCGGTGCATTTATAATTTAAAGGATTTGACAAAATCAAATCCTTTTTTGGCTAATCTAAATTGTACAGCAGTTTAATTCTCTTTGAAAAGCAGAAATAATGTTTCACATGGAGGCCAAGAACTGGGAACAGGATTTCTATCTACTAGAGCTCTTGAGACAGCCACATTTTCTTCAAATTGTCATTTCTTCTCGGACCACTGGGGTGCTAATCAACTTTCCAAACTGTCAAATTTTTCTTGGCTCCCTCCTCCACCTTAGTGGATCAAAGGCAATTTTGATGCAGCTCTCTTGAATACAAATGAAGCCGATATTGCTGGAGTTTTCAGGGATCATAAAGGAAGGTTTCTCTTTGCCTTTGGTATTAAATTTATTCATTGGGACATTGGTATTTTGGAGCTTATGGCTATCCGGGCATTGAAATTTGTTTATCACAATTGGAGCTTTGAAGCTAAAGGGATCATTATTGAAGGTGATAATTATAATGTCATCAAGTATCTACAAAATTCTTTGAACAATATTCCAAATAAGGAGGAATAAGTTGAAGATCTATCTTTCTTCAAGGATATTGGTAACTTTCTTTTTCATTATTTTCATAGGGATGGTAATAAATTAGCTGATTTGTGTGCTAATTTTGCTTTATTAGAAGGTTTTTTTTGGGAGGATCTTTATTGCAATAAGATTCCTCATAGTTTTATTTCTATGCTTAAAAAGGAATGTGATAGTATTAATATCACATATTAGTTTGTAATAAGTTTTTATTTTCTTTAATGCTATTTTGGCAATTTCAAAAAAAAAAAAAAAGACTAATTAAATGGTTAAGGCTAGCTGAGGTGTATTCTTGGGAGAGTTTTAAATTTTGGTGGAACAAAATCCAAGGAGTTTGAAATAATGGTTTTTGTGTTTTTGTGGAGAGCTGAAGGCATGTGTATGGTTTGACTAAATTTAATAGGTTAACCATGTCAAAACCATCAAGGCTCAAATAATAAAGGGCTTAAGTTCATTTAAAATATTTAATGAAGTGTTCTTGAAGATTTGAGAGGTTTACTTTAAGTGTATACATTGGATTGGCCCAAATTAGTCTAATTTGACCAAACTTGGGATTGGTTGAACAAGTCAACTATCGACTAGGTTGAGATTACTATTCATGTCCAATTCGTCATAAGCAAATTTCAAGAAAATTTGGTAAAGTTTAAATGCAAATTGATGCTTGTTTGGGAGTTAGCTTTGAAGAATATTTATTATGCAGGGTGACACACTTGGTCAATTTGATTGGGTTTTGGTTTAATAAAATTTGAATTTTGAATTTGGAATTAGATTTCTTATTTGGGTTCACTCAAAGCATGAAATTTGGTGCACTTGAGGGGTTCGTGCTTTGGTTTGATTATAATTATAATTTTGAAGTTTAAATTTTGGATTTTTGAATTTTTGAATTGAATTTGATTTTGATTTCTTGGATTTTTGGATGATTTAGTTTACCTCTTTAAAAAATGGGGTCAACAACAATGTGTATAAATCTCATGTATATTTGTATCACGTATTTTAGTTTATATAAATGCCATTATGCACATGCCTTGTGTCGTATAACTTATTCATGTTTATCATCTCTATTTATTATGTCATTCATGAATCTGCAAGTGCATATAACTACAAGTTAGGAAATCCAGCTAATCAAATGGCATTTTCTTATATTTTTCCATATATTGTCATATCATATCATATACCTATGTGTTAGTATGTTAGGTGGCTACCTTATAAGTGTTGTCACTCTTGGCCATTGGCATATCTTATCCACTTACAACTCCCTATCTTTAATCTTATATCTTGTATTATGATTACACTATAAGCCCATAATTTAAAGGAAAGTCCATTGGTCCACCCTCCTATATATGGTATCTTGCTCCAGGCAGCTTGAAATAGTCTATAACCAGATGACCTTTCTTACAAATTATATATATATCAATGAATCTTACATGCAAAACATAATATGATATATATGTATCTTATGCAATTTAGTATGTAAATAACTTTAACACAATGCTATGAGTATGCTTTTCCTATCAATGTATATGCTATAATATATAGATCATACTATATAAACTATATTAAGTGCATGTCATGTTAAGCTTAATGGAATAAATGCAATAGTCTTAATCTAATTACTTAGTATAATTCAATAAAAATATTTTTCATTCAAATCTATCAAGTGAAATTTCAACATGATCATGTAAAAATGCTTAAAATGATGATACATAATACATATAAAAAAATATGGTAGATATTTAAAAAATCTAGGAACAATATATTTTAACTAAATTTGGAAGAGAGGAAACTAAAAAATAAAATCTTTGGAAACAAAAATAGATTCGTGTTACCTATAATGAGTAGAATATATTTTATAACTGGAGCGATAAATCGAGACCACCTGAAACCAACTTTCTCCTTTTATCTCTGTTCCACTATAATAACCTTGAGTATAAATTTCACTAAAATTCCTAAAAATTTTCTAAGGGAGCGATGCAGAGTGCTAAGTTCACAATTTTTTTAAATTTGAGTGAGGACAATGGCATTGGGTCAAAAAATAAATTTTTAATAAAAATATAAAATATCCATTTTGATAAAACCCTCACCCTAAGCCTTCCCCTCTCATTTCATGAGCATGTCAGTGAGAGAAAATAGCAAAAGAGGAGTGGATGAAAAAGAGAGAGGAGGAAAGAAGATAGAGAAAGCAAGGATTAGAATGATATTTTTATTTACTTCAATCATGAAATTTGTTTTGATCAAGATTGGTAACATTAAACCTACTTCTACTTTTGATCATGATAGGTAAACATTGTTCATTCATTTTCCTTCTAGCATAAGTTTTCTGTTTAAACTAATCATCTATTTTTAGAAATAAGTTTATATCAAATCCTTTTTCGCATAGTTGACTAATAATTAAGAAATTATGATTTAAACAATGAACTAGTAAAATATTTTCAATTATAAAGTTTTAGAATTGCCAATTATACATGAGCCTACTAGTTTCTTAGTGGTGTTTTCCCCTTATGCCACCTTGCCTCCTGACCTAACCTCCAGTGTGATGAACTTCTTCATATCACCAGACATGAGCCTCAAGCTTCCACTATCCAAGTACAACATGCTCTCACTAGGTCTTTTGTGAGAGAAGCCCTAAATAGTCATTCAAAGTTTAGATTTGTGAACTCATGTTAGTTTGGGTTCCACCTTATGCTTTAACGAAGGAGATGAATGCATTCTCTGTTGTAATGAATGTAATTTAGGCTCCACACTAGATGAGTCCTATGTTAGATTGTGTAAGTGCTAGTTGTTGACTAAAAAGAAAAATAAAAAAATCAATAAAGATAATAATGAACTGATGAAAAATAATTGCCTTTGCCGACCCCATTTAGCCAGACAATGCGTCTCTTCGGAGAGTCGGCAATTCAAAATGATAAAATGATGGAATTTGAAAGAAAAAAAAAACTTACGCCTCCATCCGTGTTGCTGTTCGACTCCGACTCCCTCAAGTTTATTCGACGTCGCCCCTCTAACTCCATTGTTGTCGCTCGAATATGCTCCTTCAACCCCTTGATAGTTGGACATCTAGGGTTTGCCTTTCATCTTCTCTTTGCGTTATTACTGTTCGGATACGTTGCTTGGTGGGAAGTATAGAGATTGCACGCAATGCTCCTTCGCTCCTCCCCCTACATGCGAGCCCCTGCCGATTGTTCCCTAGCCGACCCAACCAAGAACCGACCGACCCGCCTGAGCCGCCTCCGTCACCGTCTCCGCCGCCGTCTTCTTAGATCCTGGTGAGATGGTTTAAAATTGAAGAACCTATGCCGTCGACCTTAGGTCTGGGTAGGAAGAAATTACGGTAGTAGTGTCCCGATTTCTCCCTCGGTGGGGAGGAGATGTCGGGAGGCTGCCGAAATTTTGAAAAAATTATTGAACTTTTGGAACAATTATAGAACAGTTAAATTTAAATCTTTGATTAATTAAATAATTTTTTTATTAATCTACATTAATTTAAATTAATTGATTGATAAAAAAAATCAAATCAAATCAAGTTTTAAAATTTGAGAGCCTTTTTCTGTGAAAATTTTAAATACAATAATCTTAAATTTTGAAAGTTCTTAAATTTGAGAGCATTTAAAAAAAAATTGATGGAGAGTTTTAAAAATTAGAGAACTTTATAATTTAAATATTTATTTAATTGATCTATCAATCAATTAAGCAATAAAAAAAATGCAGAAAAGGAAAGGGGGAAAGAAAGGTTTCCACTAAATAATATATACAGTGTTGCTTTTCAACTCTCCAAAACTCTCAAACTGAACTCTTTTGCAAGTTCTCCAAAGTCCCTCTTGTATGAGTTCTTGCAAACTATCTTCTGGGCTCTATGCTCTACAACTACAAGCCCTAGCTACTGCAACTACGGACTACGAACACCTGCAAACAAACAAATGAAACATCATAAATAAATTGAATGAATGCTGATAAATTCAACCTACTGAAGGTAGAACAAAGAACTAGAAAGCAAGAAAAAACTATGTACGAAAAAGCTAGTAAAGAAAAAGTGCTAGAAAACAGGCAGAGATGTGGACTACTGTAGTAAAAGAAAAAGACTACGAGCACAGAACAACTCAAATACTAATGCTAGTGTTAAGGCTTCGAAGTATCAAAATTACAAATTCAATGAACTCAAACAAATTCAGAATAAATCTCCAAACAATCAAATTCAAAAGCTTGGGTAGCCTCGTTCATAGGAACTTGGTTGTAAGACCCACTACCCGGCAACTTTCGTAGGAAAGTCGTAAGCCCGACCTTGGGGGAAAATTTTAGGTAGAAATTGACCTAACCCCTAAACTAAATTAAAACCCCCGGCCACATCTAATAGAAACAGTAAGTCCGACCTCTAAGTGAAATATTTAGGTGATAACAAAAATTTAGACCCCTCACCTAGGCATCCTAGTCTAAAGGACTAGGTTGTAAGACCCACGACTCGAGCTGCTTAGCTTATAGGGCTAGGTCGTAAGACCCATCATTGGGCAACTTCTAATTGAAGTTGTAAGCCCCAACATTTTTGGAAAATTACTAAATAAATTGTTATGACCCTAAAACATAAATAATCAAATTCAAAATTATGGGCATCCTAGTCTAAATGACTAGGTTGTAAGACCCACGACTCGGGCCGCTTAGCTTATAGGGCTAGGTCGTAAGACCCATCATTGGGCAACTTCTAATTGAAGTCATAAACCCCAACATTTTGAGAAAATTACTAAATAAATTGTAATGACCCTTAAACCTAAATAATCAAATTTAAAATTATGGGCATCCTAGTCTATAGGATTTGGTTGTAAGACCCGCTTTTGGGCAACTTCATACTGAAGTCGTAAACCCCCACATTTTATGAAAATTTGCTAAATAAATAGTAATGATCCTAAACCCTAAACAATCAAATTTAAACATATGAGCATCTTAGTCTAAACGATTAAGTTGTAAGACCCAAATTTTAGGCTACTTCCTAAGGGAAGCCATAAGTCCTAACCAAACAATTAAAATTCTTGGGTATCCTAGTCTAAAGGACTAGGTTGTAAGACCCACAACTCGGGCCACTTAGCTTACAGGGCTAGGTTGTAAGACCACCGTTAGGAAACTTCTAAGGAAGCCATAAGACCTATCCAACTGAAATTCTTTGGGAAACTCCTAATTGGAGCCGTAAGCCCCAAACTAAGCAAACTATCCGGGCAACTCCTAATTGGATCTGTATGCCCCAAATTAAACAAACTATCCGAACTACTTCCTAAGGGAAGCCATAAGTCCTACCAATAATTAAAATTCTCAGGCAGCCTCGCTATAGAGTTAGGTTATACGACCATCTTTGGGCAACTCATAAATAGAGCAATAAGACCCATTCTAAATAAAATTTTTGGGCAACTCCTAATTGGAGCCGTAAGCCCCAAACTAAATAAATTAATGGGAAACTTCTAAGGAAGCCATAATCCCCAACCTAAATTAAATCAAACTAAATTACACACCTAATCACTTCAGTCTACTCGGGATCTCTGAGAGGAGGCAACCCATGGCTGCTGATCAGATTCCCTGGACACTATAGTCAATGATTATTATTGTTGGTAGACTAAAAACTATGGTATACCCGGGACGACGGAACTATGGTATCTTGATCAGGTTTACCTCCATTTTCCCCACATTTGAGACTAAAAATTTATTCATCCTTAATCGAGAGTTCTCTCTTACTTAGTAAGAGGGGTAATTAACTATGAGGGCTTGCACTCATAAGAAGTAAGAATCCCAGATCTTTAAACCCTAGTACTACCCTTAGGGGAAATCTGGTTAATTTCAATCTGACTTAAGAGAAATGGAATCATACAGCTATAAAGCGGGATTCATGCATTCGTGCCATTTTTCTTGAGCCAACATATTTCTGGTGACTCCACTGGGGATTACTTTTCTCTCCATATTTGGATGGAAAAATAATTCATGTTTAGTCTCAATTAATAAAGAATGATTATAGATGTTCATTCATCACAAGCTTGTATTTTCTTTTCAAGAAGAATTCAGGTTAACTCTAATCCCTACGAGTTCCGTTGAGTTGATAATATGATTCCTGTGAAGTCCTTTATGACTGTGAACATTAGTGAGGGAGCTAGAGTGCAGTTCCCTCAAGCTATTCTAAACACAGGCTATGCTGGAGAAACCATTCAGTTCAGAACTATTTCTGAAGTTATGCAGTTCCAACAGTTCCTTCCTGAGAATGTTGTTAGCACACCTACTACCAAAGGTGTTTCTAAGAATCATACTACTGAAGTTGTTGATAAGAAGGCTCCCAAGAGAACCTCTATATTTTCAAGACTCTCCGTGGCACCTATTTCTTCTCCAGTGATTCAAAAGAAAGTTCATTTACCAAGCTAAAACTTATTGGCATGAATAAAGCTAATCAGAACATGATTCGAAATGAAGTGCCAGAAGAGTACAATGCTTAAGTTCTTGATGCAAGTGCTAAACTTTCCAGGAAAGAGAGAAGGAAGGCTAATGCTCTCTTACAAGCTAATGGCTGGGTGCCTGATACCCTTCAAGAATTATCATCGCAGTTAGAGGAAAATGTACCAACCAATAATGACTTTGAACCATTAAAGTGCGTAAAAAGAAATGATGATAATGGTCAGTTAAAGAAGTATTTCTGAGAGACTTCACGTTAGCGACCACTACCACCAAAGAAGAAAGAATCTGCCTCTTTCAAGATATACAAAATACTGAAGGCTGTTAAAGATAGAAATTTGCAAAGAAGGTCAAAAAAATCTATTAACGAAGTCATCTCTTTCAATGCAGCTCGACCTCAGAATAATAATTTTTCAGCAAGACCTTATAGAGACGAGTTTAGATGCCATCCATACTACAAAAAATCAAGTGAATTTTATCCTAATATGGGTCGATACCTATATTATGGAAGAAAATAGTTGGGAGAGCCTTATGATAAGTTACATGCAAGATACTATAACAGAAGATATGATGAATGAAGGCCCCAATAATAGTATCATAAATATGGCCATTCAAAAATACTTTCTGATATTGGTAGTCATCGGTATGTGACTCCGAGAAGACAGCAAGTTTGGGTTCTAAAAAGATCCAAATATCCTCAAGCTCAAAAAGATGATCTTGAAAAAGAAATCTACAAAGGACGATTTAAATCTCATGTCCAGATGTTGTCCCCTAATAAGGAGATTTCTGTTGATGTGATTATACCAAAAGGTGAAAGTCGTCACGTCTATAAAGAATTCCCCGACTCTCCAATCATATATTAGAAGCGGCGGTCCCAACTTGAAGATGATTTCAAGTTGCATGAAATTGACAACTACTATAATGATATCAAAGAAGAAGAAGGGTATATTGATCCCATAAATGTTGAAGTTATCCGGATGGTTGATCATGTCCCAAATCCAACTAATCAAAGAATCCATACTCTCAGAATGGTAGCTTTAAATCTACAAATTAAAGTTCAAATGCAAGTCAATCATGAATAAGCAATGCCTACAAACCCATATTCAGAAGAAGTGGAGAAGAGAGAAACTGAAGATGTTGTGAGAAGGCTGTAACATGAAATACAACTTCTCCGACAGAAGAAAGATCAAGAAATTAATTATTCGAACATTCTTCTTGATCAAATGAGCATCATAATGAAAGAACTGCTTCAGCAACTTTATCTAGGAGTTGTATTTGGCCAAGTACTAGTTGTAAATGTGTAAGTAAAATTACTCGTATAGCAGTAAATGCTAGAGATCTTCAAATAATGCTTCATGATCTAGATACTCCTAATAAAGGACTAGAAGGTCAAAATGAAGTGGGTAAGATGGTTAGTAAGACCGCATCAAAGATCTTATTAGCCAAAAAAGTAAAAACAATTATTGTTTTTGAAACTGCTAAAACCTTGGCAGGTAAAGGGCGTCATATACTACTTATAAAATTGCAACACAAGCTACCCCATACTTGTTGGTTTTTAGAACCGAGGCAATATTACCTCTCAAGATCAAGTTATCGTCTCTTCGTATTGCTGTTCAATGCGAATTAACTAAAGGAGAAAATGATCTTCTACGACTTGAAGAACTTGAAGCCCTTGATGAAGTTTGACTCCAGGCTCAACAAAGTCTAAAATCTTATAAATCAAGAATGTCTAGTGCCCATGATAGAATGGTTCATCCTAAAAGCTTCAAAGAAGGTGAGCTTATTCTGGTTCGCCGAAGACCAATAATCCCTCATCGTGGCCTTGGCGGTAAATTTGATCCAATATGGGAAGGACCCCTCATCATTGAAATAGTGTATGAAGGAGGTACTTATAAACTCATAGACCTAAATGGTCAAAGACCTATGCCACCAATTAATGGTCAATATCTAAAGAAATTTCATACATAAAAGAATGATATGTATGAAAATTTACTTACCAGGAAAACTTCTAAATTCCCTCTTGAAAGATAGGAGGCAATTTTTATATTTCCCCTATAAGAAGGAAAATGAAACATACTCCCCTCCTGAAAGATAGGAGGTAATTTTTTATATTCTCCTACAATGTAGGAGATAAGTTCAATCCCCTCCTGAAAGACAGGAGGCGATTTCTATATTTTCCAGCAATACATGAGGCAAGTTCAATCCCCTCCTAAAAAGTCAGGAGACAATTTTATCCCTTTCAACAAATAAAATGAGGGAAGTATGAAATTTTCTATACTCATAAACCTAAGGGTCAAGCTAAAACAAGTTTAATCAGCCTAAGGGCCCAACTTTGAAATCTTATACGCTCATAAACCTAAGGGTCAATCTAAAACAAAATGTTCAACAAGCCTAAGGGACGAACTTTGAAATCTTCTATGCTCATAAACCTAAGGGTCGAGATAAAACCCAAAGTTCAATAAGCCTAAGGGCCGAACTTTGAAATCTTCTACGCTCCTAAACCTAAGAGTTGAGCTAAAACCCATTGGTTTAATTAGCCTAAGGGCCGAACATTTAAAATCTTCTAAGCTCATAACCCTAAGGGTCGAGCTAAATCTACAAAGTTCAATAAGCCTAAGGGCCAAACTTTGAAATCTTTATGCACATAAACCTAAGGGTTGAGCTAAAATCCATTGGTTCAATAAGCCTAAGGGTTGAACCTTTGAAATCTTCTAAGCTAATAAACCTAAGGGTCGAGCTAAATCCCTGAAGTTCAACAAGCCTAAAGGTCGAACATCAAAATCTTTTATGCTCATAAACCTAAGGGTTGAGCTAAATCCAATTGGTTCAATAAGCCCAAGGGCTGAACCTTTGAAATCACTTAAGCTCATAAACCTAAGGGTCGAGCTAAAGCTCATTGGTTCAATGAGCCTAAAGGGCCGAACTTTGAAATCTCCTATGCTCACAAACCTAAGAGTCGAGCTACTTAAACCAATCTAAGTGATTGAAAGAAAAGAGAAAGGAATAGCGTTGAACCTAAATAATAAATATCCAAAGATATTACAATGAATTCATTGTGTGAAAGTCACACAACAAAATCGTTGGGATGCAATTTTTAACAATAAATAAATAAATCAATAAAGATAATAATGAACGGATGAAAAATAATTGCCTCTGCCAACCCCACTTAGCCAAACAACTCGTCTCTTCGGAGAGTCGGCAATTCAAAATTATAAAATGATGGAATTCAAAAGAAAAAAAAACTTACGCCTCCATCCATGTTGTTGTTTGACTCTAACTCCCTCATTGTTGTTCGACGTCGCCCCTCCGACTCCATCGTTGTCGATCGAATCTGCTCCTTTGACCCCTTGATAGTTGGACATCTAGGGTTTTCCATTCATCTTCTCTTTGCGTTATTACTGTTCGGCTATGTTGCTTCGTGGGAAGTATAGAGATTGCACTCGACGCTTCTTCGCTCCTCCCCCTACATGCGAGCCCCTACCGACCGTGCCCTAGCTAACCCAACCAAGAACCGATCGACCTGCCTGAGCCGCCTCCGCTGCCGCCTCCACCGCTGCCTGTCAACGCTAAGCCCCTACATGATATATGTCTCCTCTCCCTGCCCGATCAGGGCTTCCCTCCTACCTGATCCATCTCCCCCTCTCTATATATATTAATATATATAATATATATCTTATAATATATATTATATGTATTATAAAACATTTTATATAATATTATATAATATTAAGGCTGTCGAAATTTTGAGAAAATTATTGAACTTTTGGAACAATTATAGAACAGTTAAATTTAAATCTTTGAATAATTAAATAATTTTTTTTATTAATCAAAGTTAATTTAAATTATTTGACTGATAAAAAAAAATCAAATCAAATCAAGTTTTAAAATTTGATAGCCTTTTTCTCTGAAAATTTTAAATACAATAATATTAAATTTTGAAAGTTCTTAAATTTGAGAGCATTTTAAAAAAATATTGATAGAGAGTTTTAAAAATTAGAAAACTTTATAATTTAAAATTTTATTTAATTGATTTATCAATAAATTAAGCAATAATAAAAAAATGCAGAAAAAGAAAGGGGGAAAGAAAAGTTTCCACTAAATAATATATACAGTGTTGCTTTTCAACTCTCCAAAACTCTCAAACTTAACTCTTCTTGAAGTTCTCCAAAGTCCCTTTTGTATGAGTTCTTGCAAACTATCTTTGTGGCTCTATCCTCTACAACTACAAGCCCTAGCTACTACAACTTCTAGCTGCGAACACCTGCAAACAAACAAACGAAAAGTCAGTACATCACAAATAAATTGAATGAATGCTGATAAATTTAAGCTACTGCATGTAGAAAAAAGAACTAGAAAGCAAGAAAAAACTAAGTACGAAAAAGCTAGTAAAGAAAAAGTGCTAGAAAACAATCAGAGCTGTGGACTACTGTAGTAAAAGAAAAGGCTACGAGCATAGAACAACTCAAATACTAATGCTAGGGTTCAGGCTTCGAAGTATAAAAATTACAAATTCAACGAACTCAAACAAATTCAGAACAAATCTCCAAGCAATCAAATTCAAAAGCCTGGGCAGCCTCGTTCATAGGAACTTGGTTGTAAGACCAACTACCCGGCAACATTCGTAGGAAAGTCGTAAGCCCGACCTTAGGGGAAATTTTTAGGTAGAAATTGACCTAACACCTAAACCCAATTAAAACCCCTGGCCACTTCTAATAGAAGCCATAAGTCCGACCTCTAAGTGAAATATTTAGGTGATAACACAAATTTAGACCCCTCACCTGGGCATCTTAGTCTAAAGGACTAGGTTGTAAGACCCACGACTCGGGCCGCTTAGCTTATAAGGCTAGGTCGCAAGACCCATCATTGGGTAACTTCTAATTGAAGTCGTATGCCCCAACATTTTGGGAAAATTACTAAATAAATTGTAATGACCCTAAAACCTAAATAATCAAATTCAAAATTATGGGCATCCTAGTCTAAAGGACTAGGTTGTAAGACCCACGACTTGGGCCGCTTAGCTTATAGGGCTAGGTCGTAAGACCCATCATTGGGCAACTTCTAATTGAAGTCGTAAGCCCCAACATTTTGAAAAAAAATACTAATTAAATTGTAATGACCCTAAAACCTAAATAATCAAATTTAAAATTATGGGCATCCTAGTTTATATGATTAGGTTGTAAGTCCTGCTTTCGGGCAACTTCTTGCTGAAGTCATATGCCCCAACATTTTAAGAAATTTTGCTAAATAAATAGTAATGATCCTAAATTCTAAACAATCAAATTTAAAACTATAGGCATCTTAGTCTAAACGATTAAGTTGTAAGACCCGCTTTTAGGCTACTTCCTAAGCAAAGCCATAAGTCCTACCCAAACAATTAAAATTCTTGGGCATCCTAGTCTAAAGGACTAGTTTGTAAGACCCACAACTCGAGCCACTTAGCTTACATTGCTAGGTCGTAAGACCCACTATTAGGAAACTTCTAAGGAAGCCATAAGACCTATCCAACTAAAATTCTTCGGGCAACTCCTAATTGGAGCCGTAAGCCCCAAACTAAGTAAACTTTCTGAGAAACTCCTAATTGGAGCCATATGCCCCAAACTAAACAAACTATCCGGACTACTTCCTAAGGGAAGCCATAAGTCCTACCAATAATCAAAATTCTCGGGCAGCGTCACTATAGAGTTAAGTTGTAAGACCCATCTTTCGGCAACTCATAAATAGAGCCGCAAGACCCATTCTAAATCAAATTTTTGGGCAACTCCTAATTGGAGCCATAAGCCCCAAACTAAATAAATTAACGGGCAACTTCTATGGATGCCATAAGCCCCAACCAAAATTAAATCAAACTAAAGTCCACACCTAATCACTTCAGTCTACTTGGGATCCCTGAGAGGAGGCAACCTATGGCTGCTAATCAAATTACCTGGATACTACAGTCAATAATTGTTAGTGTTGGTAGATTGAAAACTATGATATACCCAGGACGACGGAACCATGGAATCTTGATCGAGTTTACCTCCATTTTCCCCATAATTGAGACTAAAAAATAACTAAAAATTTATTCATCCATAATCGAGAGTTCTCTCTTACATAGTAATAGAGGTAATTAACTATGAGGGCTTGCACTCATAGGAAGTAAGAACCCTAGATCTTTAAACCCTGGTACTACTCTCAGGGGAAATCTGGTTAATTTCAATCTAACTTAAGAGAAATGAAATCCTACAGCTATAAAGCGGGATTCATGCATTCGTGCCATTTTTCATGAGCCAACACTAGCTATGTGACCTAAAATGCCATCAGAGTAAAACCTAACACCATGAAATGGATTCATGAAACTAAGTGGGTCATGGTGCCTTCTTATAGGTTTATGCAATATATGCTATGTTGAGGGCATATAAATTATTCTAAGGTAGGTAGTTGTTTGTTATTCTCAAGTGCAGTTAGTTTTGCTTCCAAAATTTTGTTTACACCTTCAAGAATGGATATTTTGATTTTTAATGCATGCTCCGTACTTTATATTTTTGCTTCAGATGCTTAGAATACTTTGTATGATTTCTCTAGTTCAAGATGTGATGTTTTTAAGGATTCATGTTCATTAGTTAAGTCGGTATGCTTATTTTTCAAGGCATCATATTCTTCAATCAAGGTAATGTGATCATAATCTAAATTAGAATACTCCATAATTAAACTAGCATGCTCTTTTTAGAAAGTAAATAATTCAGTATTAATACTAGTATGCATCTTTTTCAACTTTCTATACAAATCCTGAATATTTTCATAAATAATGTGTAATTAATCATGGGAATGTTCATATACCTCATCTTGATCTGATTGATCAAGATTATTGTTAGCCATAAGAAATGGGTTTGTTACCTCCTTTTATTCTACTTTTGATAATTTTGAAGCAGAGTGAGGCCACAAGCTTTCTTCATCTTTTGCTTACCCCTCTTGAACTTTGGCCTCACTTCACCCATCTCCTTGATTGGGCGAATCTTTAAGTTGGGGCATTCAGCTTGAAGGTGGTCTTGTTTTCCTTCACTTAAAGCAAATTATGTCATAAGAAGCTTTAATATTTTTTCTTCTTTTACCTATGCTCCAATTATGTTAAACATTTTCTTTTCAGTAAACTCTTGAACTACCATGTCATTAAGGTGATTTCATTATTCCCCTCCATTGTAGAACTATCACTATTTGAATTATTTGATATTAGTGCTATAGTTCTATCCTCCTTCTCCCTTGCTTTACTTTGCCTTTGACTCACTCCTTACTCGTAGGTAATTGGTGACCCAAGCAAAATATCAATGAAATAAAAATTCAGGTCTTTAGATTCGATAATTATATATATCTTGGCATCATAAGAACTAGTTAAATATCCTATAATCTTATTAAATTTTTTTAGAGTTTGATAGTTCTCTTCCTAGTGCTTATAAGGATGTTACTATCTAGGTGAACCTAGTGTACATTTCAGATACAATTTTGCTAGGTTTTATATGAAAGAATTCATAGTCATGCAACAGAATGTTTACCATAAATTATTTAACTTCACTAGTTCCCTCATAAGTGATACAAAACCTAACCCAAATCTCCTTCCCATATTATATGTAGAAACTCACAGATAATCTTCAGATTTTAAAGCATAAAAGAAATAATTCAAATATTTAACAATTAACTATATGAGTTCCCTATCCTCATAACTCCATTTAGTAAAAAGAATATTATTTTCGACACCATAAACAATATGCGATGGAAGTGAATATCCAGTTTGAATCATATGCAAAATTCTATAATCATTGGATTATTAAAAAGTAGACATGCATATTTTTTAGAAATTAAATGGAAATTTTTTCAAATTTATCAAATAACCCTCATTAGTGTTATAATTACCAAAATGAGCCACTGATCATTTTTCAAAAGTTTTCTAAAACCTTGTTTTTGTAACCCCCTCTGATTCCACTTGAAAGCTTATAAAGGTTATTAAACCTTAACGAACTAGCCTGAGGTTCACCAAGAAGGGGGTGAATTGGTAATTTACAAATTTTCCCAAAATTCAAAATAATGATGACAATAATTTTAAAAAAGTTCAAAATTTGAAAATACCAAATTCTAATTAATTGTAGAAGTGAATGAGTTTATCAAAAATATAGATTTAATTATGATTATATTTTGATTTATGAAAAGAAATAATAATAACAAATTTTTTAATGCAGTTATAAAAGGAATAATATGCTGGAAAAATAAAAGTGCAAAAAGGAAAAAACACACTAAGGATTTTTATGCTGGTTTGGTCAATCTTGACTTACGTCCACTCCCCAGATTCCTCCACTCTGAGTGTTACACTAATCACTAAGTGGCTTTTCTTTTTCTCCCACAACAAGACAGAAGCCCTTATATATTCACTTTCACAAAACTTGATGTGACGGAGTGTCAGATGCTGTCACCATCCCGGTGATGGCAACATACCTTGACCCATTTTTATCCCACTTGGAGAAGGCAGAGAACCTCAGCTCCTTTTTCTCCCTCCAGGAGAAGCTAGAGTACTTTAGCTCCTTTTTCTCTCTCCTAGAGATGGTAGAGTATCTCAGCTCTTTTTTCTCTCTCATGAAGATGGTAGAGAACCTAAAGGATTTGACTTATAAGCCTCTCACCCAAGAGAGACTTCTAACACATCATACATTATGATCCAAATATCATCTAGCATCTATTAGCTTTTCTCTCTTATTTGTACAAGGCGATTCTTAAAATGATTATAAATTATCTCAGTAAGTCATCCCATATTGTCATCATTGTACAATATAGTTAGTTAATTTCAAGTAGGCCATTCAGTATGATATGAATATTATATGATTTGATTAGTTTTAAAATCAAGGTTTTTTTTAGTATGATTTTTAAGACGACCATATACTAGATTGTATTATATGATTATTTTAAAGAAACTAATTATTCAATTAGTCGTTAAGCCCATTCCTTCTTTATTGATCATATAGTATGGTTAAAAATCATATAATATGATTATTATATAAATTTTAACTTTTAAAATTTATCTCACTACCCCTATGTTTGTGTGCACGATCACCCAATTACATATACTCTTATGTTGCTAGACTCAAGAAATAAAAAATAAAGAAAAATAAAGTTACGGACTTTATTTACTTAGCATTTCTATTCTACCCATTATGGAGCTTTCAATTGCCTTGAGCAGTGCATAACTTACTTGCAATGTTAGTGCTCATATATAAAAGAAATATCTAAAATATTTAATAAGAAAAGTAACAATTTAATCAATAATGTATAGAATTATAAAAATTATAGACTAGGGATCCTGGATTGCAACAACTATATGATATGACTAATATTTTGATCGATCAGATTGGGTGAATTAAATATTTTATATTGTATTGTATGATTTATGCCTCGTACTATACGATATGACTAAATTCTTTTTAAGGAGATGAACTTTTAGTTTTTTATTCACACCTCTCACCTCATCCCTTTCTTACCCTTGTCCAATGGCTAATGGAAAATATTTTAGGGCTCTTGTAGGATGTTCATCTAGACTTCTAGTAAAACCCCAATTCCTTGAAGTAGCATATGAAGAAGTATATCATCATTATAAGGCTGCAGAGATCACTCCCTCTAAAATCATCAATCAAGAAGTTCTAAACTTCTGGGTACTACATCTTTTCCCTAGAACAACACTCTAGTTCATTCTCACTCTAGCCTTTCCTTTCAACTCTGAACTCCTTCATGAGTTATTTTCCAGTCATTGAATCATTAGTGTGGGAACTACCCTCCAATCCTATATTGAAAGATGGATGGTAGAAATTAGATATGAAGAGTTTGATCAAATCCTACATTTTTATACCACTAGTGAAAGAGTGGACTCCATAGTCTTTCTCCCTAACTATAAATGGAATCCTATGATTAGCACCCTTAGGGAATCTTGAATAAATAGCCATATTTCTTATATTAACACCCTTGTTTAAGACACCCATATCATTCAACATATCCTAAGAAATTCAGTTATTCACAAAGTATGTGATAAGATAAACATCACACCTCATCTATCCATTACTACCTACTTTATCATGTCTAAAACTAATTTTAATATAAATGATCTAATTATATGCCACATTAAAAACTTTAGCTTCATAAGAGATCCTAGAAATAAACAAAAGCCAAAATTTGCATTAAGTCATATCATAGCCTATATTTTGGAATCTAAACACAATCTCCAATATCCTGCATAACCCGACTATCTTCCAATCTACTGCTCAAACAACTCCTTCCATATTCATCATAATTATCATCATCATAATACTTGTTATGTGAACCATGAGCCAGAGGAGGCAGAGGGAGATCCAGCACCAGCTCCTACTGCTTACTCAAATGATTATTCCTCTATGGTGGAGTGACTTGATCAATTAAAGATGTAGTAAGCAACCCATTACCAGGAGACAACTTAAATGGGTATGACTACACTAGCATCATAATATACTTTAACAACAACATGATTAGCTTCAGCAGCAACATGAGTCTGATAGAGCCTAGTTTAATGATCAATTCAGTATTATTCATTAATATTTTTATTTACCACCTCCACCAACACCACCTAATTAGGATCCTCCATATCTCCGATAGATTGTTTTATGTTGTGTTTATTTTTATTGTCTTTTGTTATATTGTGGTGTCTTTTATTTTATTTATTTCTTATTTTTTAGTGATCTTAAAAGGGGAGTAGTGTCTTGCCAAGTGATGGTAGTGTTGGTTGTAGTTTGTTCTTATTTTTATCTAGTTCAATATTTTCTTTCATTCAATGTTTGTGTTTGTATTATTACTTATCTGTTATTCATTTCAAAATTAAAAAAAAAAAGATGAGTGTGCTGTTCCCCTATTTTGTTTACAAAAAAAAAAAAAAAAATACTTCACTTAGTGAGGAGGAGAATAGGAAAAAACATATTGATCTTACAACTTCAACTTAAAAAAAATTGCCATCATAAAAAAGGGAGATTTTTGCAATCTAGAATCAAGAGCTTATGATTTTGATGATAACAAATATTATTGGTTGAAGTTTAACTTTTCCTAACATTTGTATTATATATTTGGTGCTGTGTATACTAACATTTTAGGTACATTATATTATGGGATCAAATCTATTAACTGCATAGTATTTGCAACCTTTCTTAGCTTGTCGGTGGTGATTTTAACACTATTACTTACCCGACTAAGCATATTGGGGGTTCTATTCCTATATATCAGTTGATGGAGGATTTTAATGATATGATTATGGATTGCAATCTTATTGATAATGGCTTTTCTAGAAATAAATTTACTTTGCATCATGGGCATTTGTAGCAAAGGTTGGATAGTTTTATTTATAATGCTTGGCTTAATTCTTTTGATTTGACTATGGTTGATCACCTTAGTCGTACCCTTTTTGATCACTCTCCTCTTCTAATCAAAATTAAGAATGGTGCTAAGGGCCTCCCTTCCCAATTTAGATTTCAAAACATGTGGTTACTTCATGATTCGTTTCTTTATGTGGTTCATAATAATTGGCAGGCCCCTCTTTTTCTTGATGATTCTATCTCTAGTATGAATAAACTTTGGCTTAAGCTGAAAAAACTTAAGCAGGTCTTAAACTAGTGGAATCTTAAGGTTTTAAAAAATCTATTTATTAAAATTTTTATTGTGGAAGATAGGGTGAATTCTATTGAGGAGCTTTGTTAGTTGGATCCCTCTAAGTCCAATCTCTACCTTTTGAAAGAGACTAAACCTGAGCTTTGTAATCTTCATGCCTAGGAAGAAATTTTTTGGAAGCAGAAAGTGGCTACCAAGCACTTGGCTGAAGGTGATAACAACATGAAATATTTTCATGCTTTGGTTAACAAGAAATGTTCTATTATTTCCATTCATAAAACTACTCAGGAGGATGGCTCTATTTCTAAGAATAATGCTGAAATTGCTACTTTAGTTGTTAATCATTTTCAAAAACATCTTAACAAATCTTTTCATCCATCCAATGTTTCTAATATGTCCATTATTCCTAATAGTGTTTCCTTTGAGGATAACAATGGTTTTTCTAAATCTCCCTCTCTTGAGGATGTTAAAGATACTTTATTTGGTATGAATGCGGATTATGTGGCTGGTCCTGATGGTTTCACTATTAAGTTCTTTCAGAAGATGTGGCCTATTATTTTTAATGATATTTTCTCTATTGTTAAGGATTTTTTTAATTGTAATCATATTCCTAAGTTCTTTTCTTCTACTTCTATTGTTCTTATTCCTAAGAATAGTGTTGTGAACTCCTAGCATGATTTTAGACCTATTAGTTTGTGTACTGTGTTATAAACTATTTTCTAAAATCTTGATGAATCATTTAACTATTTTGCTACCTAAACTTATTTCTCCTTTTCAAATGGGCTTTATCAAAGGTCGGGCCATTGCTAACAACATTTTGTTGGCGCAAGAATTTTTTCAAGACTTTGATGTCAAGGTTAGAGGTGGTAATATTATGATGAAACTAGATATTACTAAAGCTTATGATAATATTAGTTGGAAGTTTATTTACAATATCTTGATTTTTTTGGTTTTGATTATAATTTCATAAACCTTATTAAGACTTGCATTGAAAGTCCTTTTTCTCTATCATTGTGAATGGTAACAGCCATGGTTTTTTTAAGGCTTCTCATGGGATTAGACAAGGAGATCCCATTTCCCGAGCTCTCTTTATTTTAGCTACAGATTACCTTTCTAGGGACCTTGCTGATCTTTTTGATAAATGCCCTAGTCTCTATTTTAGAACTTTAGCTGGCATTAAAACCTTGTATTTATGTTTTGCTAATGATTTTATTATGTTTTTGAATGCTTCCATTAATAGGATTAACAAAATTGTGACTTTCTTTAACCATTTTGAATTGGTTAGTAGTTTGGCTTTTAATAAGCTCAATTATTGTTTTATTGCTACTAAAAATGTTCCTTCGGACCATGTGATGGCTATTAAGAACTTCGCTAGCTTTACTCAAGGTTCTTTTCCTTTAAAATATGGGCAGACAGAAATCTTTTCTCTTTGATGATTTAATTTCAGTGGTGCATAATAAACTATCTTCTTGGGATTCTAATTTCTTAAGCTTTGGTGGTCATCTTACTCTGATAAAAAGTGTTCTTTGTTCTATTCTAGTTCATAGTTTTTAAACTCTTCTTCCTACTAAGACTATGTACTATATGATTGATAGAATTTTAAATAAGTTTTTTTGGAAAGGTTCTGGACACAGTTCTAAGCTTCATTGGTCATCCTGGGGTAAATGTTGTGGACTTCGCAAGAAGGGGCTTTAAGCTGCAAGACTATATTTGATTTGGCTTAAGTTTTTTCTTACAATCTTTGGTACAACCTTAGGGCCAATGTGAGTCTTTGGGCCAAATTTATGATGGCCAAGTATTATGGGGGGAGACATCCTGCCATGTGTTGCTTTAGTAAAGGCCACTCTAAAGTTTTGCAGCGGCTTTGCGATGTTAAATGGAATGTTAAGCCTACCATTGTGTGGGGTCTTGGTAATGATAACATTTACTTTTGGCAAAACTATTGGCTCAATGGCCAGTCGATTGACTCTTTATTGAACTATTTTTCCATGTCTAATGTGAAGGTTAATTACTTCTTTTCTAATAATGGTTGGGATATGGAGAAACTTTTTTCGTTTCTCCCTAATTTTATCATTCAGGTCATTTTAAAGATTCCTCTAAACATTAATTCCAAGGATGTTTTGCTCTATACAATCACTAAAGATGGTATTTTTAGTATTAAAGATGTTTGTCATTCATTTAAAGATAAACATGGTTCTTCCAAGTTCTTTAAAATGATTTGGCATAAAAGCTTACCCTCTATGGTTTCAATTTTTATTTGGAGACTTTTACATAAACTTATACCTATGGATGAGAATTTGAGGAAAAGAGGTTTTATATTTCCATCTAAATGACAATGTTGTTACCATGTTGACAACATGCATCATATTTTCATTTCTAGTCCCTTAGCTGTCAAAGTTCGGATTTTTTTAGGACATTTTCCACCTTAATTTTTTTACTGCTAGAATATCTATTTACTCCTTGCTTTATTGTTGGTTTGTTAAGTCTAAAGGTCATGTCAGAAATGTTATTCCCTCTTTTATCCTTTGGTTCCTTTGGCAGGAGAGAAATAATTCTTGTTTCAATGGTGTTGTTATGAATTACAAAAGAATTATCCATAAAGTGAAGGATAAAGTGTTTGCTCTTTACTCTGCTAATTTACTTTCTACTAAGAACTTTAAGAACTTTTCCTTTACTTCTTATATTTTTGGCATTAACTTGGAGGTGGATAATAATCATAAGATGTATAGGTGTATTATTTGGATGAAGCCTCATCCTAATGCTTTTAAGTTGAATGTGGCTAGTGCGAGATTGGGCGATAATGTTGGTTGTGGTGGTATCAATAGAGATCATAATGGCGCCTACATGTTGGGTTTTGCTTGTCCTATTGCTAATGGTGATGATAACTTTGCTATATCTTATGCTATGCTTCACGGCTTAACTCTCTGTGCTAATCTTCATCAAATTAATGTTGTGTTGGAGGTGGGTTCCTCTTTTGATTACAAGTTTCTTCATGATAAGGAAGATAAGATTTGTTCTTCTACTTTGTTTTACATTCTGAGGAGTATTAAGGATATTTTGAGAACTATTAGCATCTCTTTCTCAGTTATTTTGGATGACGGAAATAAGTGTGCCCAGTTTATTGCCAAGTTGGGTTGTGACTTTAATATTATGACTGAGCTTTTGATTTCCCATTTGTTGTCTCTTCTTAAAGACCTTTTAAATATGGATCAAATTGGTCTATATTATGTTAAGCATTCGTTTTAGTGTCTCTCCTCCTTTTTGGTGGCTATCGGGTTCCCCTTTACTACTGTGTTTGGGTTGGTTTTTTCTTTGGGGTCTGCTTGTCTTCTCTCAGTTCAGGATTTATCTTTTATGTTGTTCTTGTTTCTTGATGCTGTGTTTATTTTCTTGCTCTTATTCGGGTTGTTGTTTGGTTTACTATTGCTTCTTCGATCCTAGCTCTTTGTTTATCTCCTGTTGGATGGATGAGGCTTAGCTCTTTTTATTTCTTTTTAACTTAAATTAGGTTGGTGGGTTGTGTTATTGGTGATTGCTTCACTTTTTTGATTGATGGTCCTTGTAGTAACTACAATTGGTGCCTGCAATTTTTTCAAGTCTAGAATGGGATTGTTCTTCACTATTTGGTTTCCTCTTTTGAATGGTCTTTATTCAATTGCTGGTTCTTGGATCCGAGCTCTCAGGTTGACCCCCATTCGATTTGTTTGGTGGTGATTGGGCCTTCTTTGCTTTATTTTAATTTCATTAGTCAGCTCGGCTTTGCTAGTGGTGATTTTTTACTATGGTGACTAAGAGTTATTGTTGTAAGTGTCATTGGAACCTGCATTCTTTTCATAAGTGGGATTGGCGTAATCTTTTATATAAGCTGCATATGTTGTTGTTTGTTGCTGAGAGCCTCTTGGTTATTGTTGATTTCAGCATTTTACTTCTATTTTATTGTACCTGGAGCTTCCTTTTAGTTGGTTGTTGGTCTTTCTTTGTGATGGCTCACATTTTTTGCCTGCTCTCCCCTCGGGTTGGTGGTATAGTATTATCCTGTGGAGGTTGTATGACTTATGCTATAATAATTCTTACTAGTTATATCCTTATGATAACAATTTCTTTAATTTTTGTTATTTTTGCACCTTGTTCTACTATTTTGCGGGTTATCACTTAGTCTTGCAGGACTTTGTTTGTGCAGGTCTCAATGATGATAGGATTTTTTATGGAAGAAGATCATTCAAGCTCATTATTTTTTTCTTATCTCTTTTTGGGTGCTCTCTCTTGTGCAACGTAGGATGTATCTAGGGTTACTTGTTCTTTTGTAAAGTCGGGACATTGTACTCGTAGGTTTTTTTATTTTAATTTTGTAGCTCTTTTGAGCAGTAGAGGGTGTGAGGTCCCTTTAAGGAGTTTGTAATTTTTTTTCTTATATATATATCAATCATGCAACTAGATTATCATTTTCAAGAGATGAACCCAAATTTATTTGGATTTCCAGGTCTAACGTTTGATAATTTTTTAGAATCGCTCTCATATAAACTCTCGTGAGAGGATTTAGTACTAAAATAGTGGATGTTCGAATTATATGATTGGAGATACAACTTAATTCATATTGTTAGAGGTCAAGGATGGAGGCAAAGTGACATTGGGTTATAATATCACTAAGAGAGTGGTAGGTACATGTATGATTGGCAACAAAAACAATTTCTTTTTTGAAAATATTTTATTAGTTAAAAGTTTAAAATATAACTTGTAAAGTATTAGTCGGCTTTGTGAGAGGGGTTTTAACATTAATCTTTTACTTACAAGCTGCATTATAATCCAAAAATAGAGTTAATGTATTACATGGAAATAGGGTAAATAATCTATACATGCTTGATTTAAATTATGTTAAATCTTTAAAAACTTTTTGTCTCAAAATTATCACTGATGAATCTTAGTTATGGCATAGAATACTTTGTCATGCAAGCATGAAAAATCTTAGGAAGATTACCAAAAAATAATTGGTTAGAGGAATATCCAAATTAGACTTCATTAAAGATCCACTGTGTGATGCATGTCAATTAGGAAAATAGACCAAGTCCTCCTTTCATTCAATCAAGAATCTTGGAACTAGAAAACCATTAGAGGTCATTCACATGGATCTTTTTGGACTGATTAGCATTGTAAGTCTAGGAGAGAAAGTTTTTGGGTATGTAATTGTTAAGGATTATTTAAGATTCGCTTGGATTAGATTCTTTTCAAATAAGAGTAAATCATTTGATTAATTTAAAAATTTTTTTACTGGATTCAGAGGAAGCTAGGTTATGAAATTCTTTTAATTCAAAGTGATCACAGAGGAGAATTGGAGGATAAAAATTTTGAAGTTTTCTGTGAAGAGCAAGGAATAAATATATCATAACTTTTCAGCTCCTAGGACCCCTCAATAAAATGAGGTTGTTGAAAGGATGAACACAACTTTGATAGAAGCCATTAGAGCCATATTGGTTGAATATTCATTTTAGTGGTTAGTATGACTTTTTATGTTTTGAAAAGGTTGAATATTAAATCTAAGTTGAAGAACACACCCTATAAACTACTTAAGGGAAAAACACCCAACCTCTCACATCTATATTTCTTTAGATGTAAGGTGTTTATTCATAATAATGGTAAAACTCTTTTAGGAAAATTTAATCCTAAATCTGATAAGGGAATTTTTCTGGGATATCCAAACTTTGAAAAATACTATAGAGTTTTTAAAAAACGGACTTTGGTAGTTGAGGAGACCACTCAAATAAATTTTTATGAATCTAATAGTTTTAGAGGGTCTAAGTTGGAAGAAGAAGATGTTGAAAAAATAACCCAAGGAATTGAAAATGTAAATCTTAAAGAAAGGATTGAAATAGAAAATGTATTGCCTAGAGAATGGAAATATCCTAAAAGTAATCCTATATAATTAATTTTAGGTAAACCAAGTGAAGAAGTTAGAACTAAACATGGACATAGCAAAGAAGTGAACCACTCAGTCTTTATTTCAATGATTGAACCCACAAATATAAATTAAGCACTTTTTGATGAATTTTAAATTTTTACTATGTAGGAAGAATTGAATTAATTTGTTAGAAATGATATTAAAGAGCTGATTGAAAGATCTAAAAATTAAAGTATTATTGGAACTAAATGAGTTTTCAAAAATAAGATGAATGATTCAGGTGTAGTGGTTAGAAATAAAATAAGATTGGTGGCCAAGGGGTACACTCAAATAGAAGGAATTGATTTCGAGAAAATATTTGTCCCAGTAGACGAACTTGAAGCAATAAGAGTGTTACTATTTTTTTTCTGTTTTAAAGGTTTTAAATTATTTCAAATGGATGTTAAAGCTGTCTTTCGTAATGGGGTGATACAATAGGACATCTATATTGAGCAACTTCTAGGTTTTAAAAATACACAATTCCTTAAATATGTGTTTAAATTGAAAAAGGTATTGTAAAGAATAAAATAGGCACCTATGGTATGGTATGAAAGGCTAAGAACATTCCTACTAGAAATATCATTCATTAAAGAAAGTGTGAACACCACTCTTTTTTTAAAAAGAGTAGGAAATGATATATTCATTGTTTAAATATATGTTAATGATATCTTATTTGGATATACTTATAAAAAATATCTTTGTGATGATTTTTCAATACTAATGAGTAGTGAATTTGAAATGAGTTTGATGGGATACTTGAGTTATTTTCTTGGTTTTATCATAAAGTAGAAAGAGGATGAAACATTTTTGAGTCAGTCAAAATATAGTAAGGACTCCTTAAGAAATATAAAATGGACCATCTCCTTCCCAATCTAATGCCAGCTCTAACCTACCTAACTGGAACTAACACCCAAAGTTATTGTAGCTGAAGCCACAAAGCCTATTAACTAAACCCTAATCCTTCAACTGAACTTGCCTTTCCTTTTCTTGATCCGAAACTAAGGCTCTCTTGTCTGGCTCCTCTGATCTCCACAATCAAACATGAGCTTGATCTCCACCTATAGCCACTCCTCTCTACTTGCATCTAAATCCTACCTTGCCTTCTCCCTGTCCAATTTACAATCCACGCCAGACCCAAACCTATAGCTCGATCCCTATCTTTCCCTCAATCAAACCCAAGTGACTCCATCTAACCTGAGCCCTACCCTAGTAGCTAGCATCAAGGTATCTATTAAGCTAATATTAATATAATCTTATATATTATGGTTGGCAATAATGATGTATTATTATTAATCTTATTAATATTTAGTTAATAATTAATAATCATTATTATTATTTTATAAATAAGATATATATATATGTGCGTGTGTATGTGTGTGTTAGAGGAAGGAAAAAAAATGAAGCAAAAAAGGAAAGTAAAAAAAAGGAAAAAAATAAAATTTTGTCTCAATTTGTTTGCGCCAACATCACCGTCATCCCCTCCATGCAGTAATAAAATTTTAAAACTTTGAAACCCCATTTTTTGGATTAGTAGTGAACCAAAAAACCAACTCATGCATGCTTTTTTCTAGCGTGGTGGGAAGGAAACCCTATACGGCACCTACGGCTAGGCGGGTAAAAACCTATTTTCAGTATTAGCAATGCATCAAAAAAATAACCCATGTATGTGTTTCTATGGCGTCGTGGGAAGGGAAATCAGTGTGATGCCTATAGTGAGGCGGGGATGAATATAAAATTATGAAAATTTTAAATCGGGGCTCAAAGACCCATGCACTCCTTTCTCTGGCAATGTGGGATTAATGATTTTTAGCCTCAATATCATTCGACACTGCTCGTGTACACTTTTCTCTAGCGTGGTTGGAGGCCCAGACTTTTGAAATATCCCTCAAATGAGAGGAACACCATAAGCTACCAAAATTTTGTGTGAAAAAAGATAAGGACTTGGAACAAATAAGGGACATTTTTTGGACTACATCAGGACTTGATTTGACCATCAAATGAACAATTATTTGGGTTGAACTTGATTAAACATATTAGGACTTAAGTTAACCCAAACTTGAAATAGACTTGAACCTAAATGGAATGAATCAAACATTAGCTAAATTTTTACTTGGACCATAAAAAAGAATTGGATCAATTTTGAACTGCACAAGACTTAAATTTGATTAGACTATGAAGAATTATGATTGAGCTTGTACTCAAGCTTTGACCAAGGGCTTGATTTGAATGTTGACATAAAGAAGCTCAAATGAATCTTAAATAATACAAATGAAATCTTAAAAATGATATAATCAAAGTGAAATGAATTAAGATTCATGAATAAATTTATACAAACTTTAACATGAGATTTTTGGACTATGAAACTTGCAATTATCATCTCAATCGAAATGCAGATGTTGATGAACACAAAAAAAGGAAAATTTTGAAAGGCATGACTTGGTTGCAAATCCATCAAATGAGAACTTTTGAGCATTATGGTTGCTTTACAATATTGGTCATAGCTCTCTCCTAAATAACAATTGATTGAACAAAAATGAGGCATGCCATGAATACAAGCAATGTACCTCAATCATGCTCTTAAGTGATTGAAGATTATTAGTGCTGAGCAATCGACACAAGGTGCATAGTGAAATTATCATCTACACATAAGTCCCTTATGAACTATAAGTTGTGTTCGAAAATAATGAAGAGTGTGTGATCTTTAGCATCATTCACTCACCACTAATAGTGAAGGTTCATGCAAATTGATTTCCTTGAAATATCTACAAGGAACATGAATGATTGTGACAATTTATATACAAGCATATGCATGGACTCTTAGTAAATCAATTCTCAATTGCCAGCAAACATGCCAAGTGATAATGGATTTGCAAAACAAATAATGAATTATTCATGAATGATGATAAGAATCATACAACTAGTGAGGAGAAAGAACCCATCATAAACAAAAATCCTAAGTTGCATGTAGATGAAGAAAGCTCATAGTCTGAACATTGTAGTTTGTGGAAGGACTAGGGAAACACACTTTGATGAAACTACCAACACTGTCACTAGATGTTATTCCATAAGTGATATTAGGAGAATTGTAATGAACATAGATGCTTGTAATACTAGAAGATTCTTGATGAACATTTACAAGCAACTTTAGGAGACTTGTGAGTGTGCATGAACGACAATAAAATACATACTAGTGAATACATAGCTTTCAAAAACAAACAATAGTCCATTTACATGTGATTATAGGAGACTCGTGGATGTTTGAGAACATATATATGCATACAACACATCATCTGCATGCGATAATGGTAAATTCACCACAAAGGTGATGGGTCTTTATGAATACAAATGTATATCAAAGATGTTATCTACAAGAAAAAATGTGAAGGAATTGCAGTAAGATTAAATACCTGATGATAATGGAATAATGGTTGTGTATACAGTGGTGTACCTGCTATTCCAATCATTTCAAAGACTACAACAATTATTTTGGAATATAGGCCTCGCATTGCTCTCCTAGACAGTCTTATGTACATTCAATCACTATAGTTTGTTAGTTCAAGAAAGTGGCCACTAACGTCAAAGTGTAAGGCAATAGTAAGGATACAGTCATCCAATGTTGAAATGATTAATTCTTTATTCAAGCCAATAATAGAAAATGATGAGGACGACATAACTAAGAAGTTGCCCACTAATTCCTATACTAGTTCTAGGAAGGGAAAGCCATATCAAATAATTATAAAGTGAATGAATCTTAATTTTACCAAGTTCTGAACATTGAGTTGGATAAGACTATTGAGGCTTGCAAGTTTCTTGAGGAATAGTGGTCATACATATAATATTCCATCCACAAGTAAAGGCTAAAAGTCTATGACAAATTCAAGTTTCCACAGGTTGTTGTAAAAAAGTATAAATATACAAAATTTCCCCGCACATGCACCATAATTTGTATACTTATAGGTACAAAAAGGGGTAAAAATAATCATAAACATGCATGGGCCCTTACAAACATGTTTTGGATACACACTTGACGTCTAGGGATGCTGTGCAGCTTAATAAATGGACATAGTTAGAACCCGATCCTTTTATATAGATAGATAGGAGTTGACATGGCTTAAACTATCAAATAGATATACAATTAGGGTGTCAACCAAAATATCTATTTTATATGTTCATGTAAGGCCTTCAAGGTATATGAACTAAGAAATTCATTAACAAAACATAAATCACTTGGACCTGATCCTCTGTTAACCAGTAGATAGACGATAATGTCCAATAAATAAAATTCCCAAATGACCCAATGACCTTAATGATGGTCATGTTGAATATTTCTCTCAACCAGAGGGGCTCTCAAAAACTTTCAAATGCCATCCAAAAATTCAAATTATGAAATACCAAAATACAAAATATTTAAAATTGAAATTAAACTATCAAACACTTAAAGTAAAATCTATCCAACCTCTGTAACAGTTTCCCAGGGTGGATAAATTGAAATGTACTTCAGCTCACATAGAGCTAATTCCTGGTTGAAAATATCACTAGGATTTATTCTCAAATAATCTCTTGATAGTAAGTACATGGTGCATGACCTATGGCTGGTGGTTTTGCAACAAAATAGCACCGTAGGATAAACGGTTATGACCTGGGGCCCTCTGAGCCAAGTGGTTTTGCTGCCAAATGGCACAAGTAAATTACAGTTATGGCTAGAGCCAATATATTCCTTAGTTGCATCAAATCCTTAAAATATGAATCAATAGGATATAATAGATAGGGCATAAAGCCCTATATTAGCTAATGCGGATCCAAATTTGTCCCCTTAGGCAAATATTCACCCCATGTCCACAAGGTACCCTTGGACGAAGAAACCCATGACTGCTGACAAGGATCCTTCTATCACGTTAGGTCGACTACTTCCTCTAACTAAGTAGACTAAAGACCACGATAGCCCGGGATGATAGAACCATGGGATCTTGATCAGGTCCATCATTCATTCCCAACCATCCGTTAAGTGCAAGATGATGAAATTTTTATTTTGAAATATCAACCCCTCAATTTTCAAATTTTCAAATTCCTTAAGCCCATGTTGCTACTATATGCTAAATAATCTGTATTTTCTATATATATGATTGAAGACTAGCCTTAATCGAAAGTTCTCTCTCATGATCAGGAGGGGTAATTAACTATAAGCTTACACCTTTAGGAAACCAGAACTTAGATCATAAAGTCATCACAAAATGAGGGCAAAATCTCTAGGTTGTGTCTTATCAACAAACTCATCTTCCTTCCCAAAAATTACCCTGGAACTCAATTCCATTAAAACTCCCCCGATAAGAAAGCAGTGAGGGAGGCCAGGGCCAAATTTTTGGAGCCCACAAATTTCTGGCGACTCTTTTAGAGTTTGATTTCTCTTTTCATCTTTGGCTAGTCGTCTCAATGCTATAATAGAAGCAAAATCAATTTGGGCATAAAATTCAAAACTTTTCCAAAATAATCATTTAAAGAATTAAAAATTTTAATATTCTAAAAATAATCATTCAAATATATTTATTGAGATAATATAGTTAGAAGGATGTTAAATTTATTTTAATTGCTTGCTAATAATTATGTGTTTTTATGTTATGTTTTATGTAAGTCTTTGTATTTTAAAAGTGTGGGGTGATGTATCAGATTCTTATTACTATCTCTTACCTTTTATCTATGCAGATGGATTTACATAATACTCCAATGATTGTCCAACTAGGATAAGGTGCTAGGATCCAACTAGCAAATACTATCATTGATACTGGGAATGATGGAGCAATCATCAAGTTTGGTAGTATGGACTTCCCTATAATTATTATAAGGACTTTCATCATTCTTATGAATGTCATAAATATTGAACGGCATGTAAGGAGGCTCCATCCTATCAGAGCTTCTACCTATCATATGCATCTGCTAGTGAAATGACCCAATATTGAAGCTACTACATGCCAGGCAAATCTACCAGCATCATTGTCTATTATTAATGCTGAAAATCCTCATAAGAGGATGTTTATATTCGAAAGGCTATCAAAGCCTTAGGTCTTGATCGCCAAAAGAGTTTTGACTGGCAGAAGGATTTTTGTTGTGAAACATCACATCTCTGCCAATTGGGTTATCTATATTTGAAAACAATATTGAAGAAGCTTCCTCATATGGAGGAAGACTTACTAGGAGGCAGATGAGGAAGATGAATGCTAAGCTTTGTGCTTAGCATCAACAACCTATACATCCATCAAATCTAATAAGAGCTAGATGCTACAATTTCAACCTTGAATAGGTTCACAAGCCTATAATGGGCTAAGAAAAAAATAGCTCCATAGGAGAGCTAATGAAATCATTTTAGGAGTAATGGCCTAAAACCCCATCTCCCCATATGAAGTAAAAATATGAAACCCTATAAGCTCAGGTATACCGGGTACTAAAGACCATGAAAGAGAAGGGTTTAAAGAAAAGGAAGTTCTAGAGGCCACTGATGATTGAGGCCAGGAGAACCCCACCAAGAGAAAAGCTAGAATCTGCCATGGTGGAAAGAAAAGAAAGGAGACAGAGCGCGCTCAATGAGCATCAGGGTGTGAAACCTAAATCACATATTCAAGGATCCACCACTGAAAGGTATCAATGGAAGGGAAAGTAAGCCTGGAGGCTAAGCCCTCATAAAGAAGAAAAGGAAGAAATAAGAAAAAGAAGAGTTCATCTGGGCATGACATATAGTTCACCTTCCTAGAAATATGCCCCTTCCAACCAAAATTTTCCAAAATGGGATCCAAAGAAGGCCCACAATGACGCCCACCACGATGATGGACTCCTCGGGGAGTCCTCCAGAGGATCACATCATTCGCCAACCCCAGCCAAGGAAGTGGCCAACTACTATCGCAGCCCACAAGTCAAAGAAGTCTTCTTGCCAAATCAAGAATCAGAGATCTAATGGCACCACCACTTAGAGGTCCGAGTAATAAAGGGGAAAGGGAAAGAAGTATGGAAGAGAAAGAAAATATAGAAGAATGCATGAAAGAAGAAATGAAAGAAATAAATGATGGCATAAATTTGGATGTTATGGTGAAATATGTCGACATCAAAAATTAGGAGGCTACTACGATGGTAGTAAAGGTGATGACCATTGGCAACCTCCACCTAGGAAAGCTCACGGATGTCACCATGAAGATAGGTCCATAACTAGTGGAGGTGGCCATTCCCATAGAGAAGACATGGCAGAGGAAGTTATTGAGAATCCTCTTGATGCTGAAGATGTCACACTCGCTAATATGCGGTGATAAATGAGATGGAAAATGAGAGCCAAGGATAAAAAGTTCTCTCAGCTGAATGATAAAATAATTGAGATGATAGCTCAAATGGTAACGATGATGTAGATGATGCAAAGAAATACTGCCATCAGCCCAATGCCCAATCCTCCTTCCGATCCTCTAAATCTTCAAATGCCTCAAGTTTTAGGATTACAGGGCACTCCTGAAGGAACTAATGAAGTCAATAACATTACCCGCCAACCCACTCCATAGAATATTGCAAGTAACTCTGAGCCTGTAATGGATACAAAGCTCGAGGGAATTATCACCGAGAAAATTAAGGCTATCATAGCCATTTACCAGTGGAGAAGTTGGTGGGCAAAGGCCATCCATATCCAACAGAGTATGACCAAGTGCCATACCCGAAAGGGTATTAGGTCCCAAAGTTCCATACCTTCAATAGTATAACAACCCCTAGCAGCACTTGGTATAATTTAAGGCTACCTATGGTAAAATAGGGGAAAATGATGCCTTAATCTTCAAATAATTCATCAGTAGTTTAATAGCAGCTGCTTTGGAATGGTATGTTGAGTTACCAAATAACTTTGTAAAAATATTCGTAGAGTTGGAAGCTATGTTCATAAAGAGGTTTGTCAGCTCAACCAAAAAGATCATGATTGCCGACCTCGCTTTAGATAAATGAAAGGAAGATCAGTCGATATCGAAATATATAACTTGAAGGTGAAACATGAGCATAAAATGTTAGAAGCATCTTAAGGAAGATAATTCCATGAAATTGTTAATGGGAAACATCAATGATAAGATGAAACCATTCTTATGTATGGATATAATTAAAACATTTCAGGATATACTAGATAGAGTGCCCAAGTTTGAGAAGTTAAAATTGTTGAGCTCAAATGGCCATTCTGATAAGCTCAAGAAAGCTAAAACCTTAGATGCCAAGAAAGGTGAAACCTATTCTATGTCCTCCCTTAGGCTGAGTAAGGGGAAGCAGGTGCTTTATAATATAGATAAAGGCAAGCAACAAATGCAGTATAAAGAAAAGTCAAAATAGGTATATAATCCTAACCCCCAGCCAAAGTTAATACTTAGGGGGAATAATAAGCCACAAAATTATTAGGGTTATAGAGAATGCTCGAGGCAAATAATAGGAATTGGTAATCAAACATTTCATCTCTCAAAGAAAAGGTGAATAAAAAATATTCATTTAAAAGGAAAAGTGTCACCAAGTTATTTCAACAGGCACTAAAAGCAAGTATGGAACTGCCATAATATAAAAGGCCTTAAGAGTCCAAATGTAGTGGAGACCCAAACTACTACCTTTACCATCAGATACTTGGCCATCCCAATGAAGATTATTATATCTTCAAGGATTGGCTAGTGAGAAAATATTAAAAGGGGGAACTCAAATTGTCGAACGATGTGCTGGCTCATCCTATAAAATAATCAACTCAGGTGGTTACGACTTCCTCCCTTCCCCTATTTAAAGAAATAAGAAAGGAAAAAAAATCAATTTAAGAAGAATAGTGGGAGACTGTGGTCTCTAAGAAAAATGTGAAAATGCTGAAGCAATTTGAAGGAGTCTTAGGGGTAAAGTGGAAATCTCTAATTGAGCCTGTGATAGATCCCAAGGCACTGCCTGTGGTGTGAGCATCTACTTCTAAATAATTCACCAACAAAGCTAGCACTTAAAATTCTAGGAGGGTGAAATCCTCCTAGTAGAAGACCAAATTGAGGAAGTCCAAGGAGAAAAAGACAACAACCCAAAGGTTTATCAATAATTTGAATAAATACTACTAGACTACAAGATGACCCATTAGGCTTTCAGATTTTATGCCAGAACTCAAAGTTGAGGAAAAAGAGGCCGACAAGGATCCACTCCACGTGGAAAATTATCGGGTTGTTACATCAACACCAATGAATCTGACCAAAAAGGAAAAAAATGTCACTTTTGAATCTTGTATGATGGTATTGCTAATGGATTACAACATACAAGAGGATCTGTATTTTCTAGAAGAAAATGAATCGAATCATAATGTTGCTTCACATATGGATCAAGTGAACTTAGATGGTAACTCTAAATCAACGGATGAATCTCCAGATGCAACGATGATTCATTTTGAAGAAAATGCACTTTTAAAAGAGTCTGAGCAAGAGGAGATTGCATAAGTGCGGTTGAGAAGCGATAAGACACTACCATCTCCACCGAAAAAAGGGATCCTTAATAAAGACAAAGGGAAGGAGAGAGTCGTCAATGAAGATATCATTTTCAAGGACCCAAAAAGGAAAGATACTTCAACCAAGCGGATAGATTATAATATCCTATCCCATCTAAGAAAAATCCCAGCACAGCTTAACATATATGGTACTTTGGTAATATTCAAAGACTTATGAGAAATCTTGATTCAAGCTCTCAAGGACCCCAAAAGATATGAGGCGCATTTTGCTGAATATAACTTGACTGAGGTTATGCAAGCTCGAAATGAGAAAGTCATTACTTTTGTCGATGGCGGCATGATGCTCAGAATGGTAGACCATAGCTGTCCTTTATGTGTTACTGTAGAGAGTGATGGGATGATAATCAATCAAATTCTGATAGATCCTAGGTCCTCAATAAACCTTATAAGCTAAAAAACACTAAGATCACTTTGTCTCGACGTGTAGCATCACGGAGGAGATAAATTGATGGTGCACAGCTTCAATGAGAAGGCGCAAAAAACCCTTAGATCATTCATGCTCTCTCTAATATTTAGAGAACTCCATACTGAGGAAAAATTCCATGTGAGTGATGCTGACACCTCATTTAAGGAAAATCTGGGTCACCCATGGTTACACGATTACGACATTATCCAATCGACACTACATCAATATATGAAATATATTAGGGATTGAGAGGAATTCAAAATCTTTGGTGATATTTAGCCTTTTGGGGTTCATGAGGTAAAAATATATAAAGATTCTAGGTACTTCATCCACAAAGAACTGAACATGATGAGTTCTCTCAAGCTAAGGTAGTGAATCCAAATGCTGCAAAGCAACCCAAATAAGAAAGAAGGTAATACTAACTCTTTCCAAAGTAATGATCACTCCTAGATCAAGAAAACACATGCCTCACCAAGGGAGTGACACAAATGAAGATGACATCACCCTTGCTAACTCTCAGGAAATATACCAAATTACAGTTAGGGCAAAAAAAAGGCAAAATATTCAGACGATGACTACGACTATGAGTCTACCTGTATGAATAATATGCAACATGTACTCTCAAAAAGAATTAAAAAATCTATCAATTTTAGATAATAAATGTGTAGTCATGCGTATTCCCCCGTAACATTTCAAAGAAATCATTTCTCTAGATATACATAATATTAAGGAGCTCGTAACATTTTATGTGCCTCTTCCAAGGAAAAGGGGCAGACTAGGAATCTTATTTTACAATTCTGGAGAGAGTGAAGAAGAAGGGAATAGAAATATGCTCTATAGGACCATCGAGCATAGGGAGTTAATGCCTGTGATAATGCCCAGAATCATTATTGGAAATATCCAGAGGATGTTATGAAAGTAGGCCATAATTTGCACTCCTATAGGACAACTTCACCTCTACTTGAAACTCTGGTATTGAAGAAATGCGCTTATATTATGAAGAAGGGATATTCTAGCAAGGAGATCTCTCAAATATGTCGTATAAAGGCACCCCCAAAAAGAGACATGTCATGTCCGCAGATGTAGGAAAATTGAATCTAGTGATGGTGGCGCTAAAGAGATTTATGAAGTCGATGATTATGACGAGCAGACCATAGAAGCCAAGCCTGCATTAGAAGAATTAGATGATGGTGGTTAGGTGGCCACTATGGATGAGTTAAATGATATCAATTTGGGGACTGAGGATGAGCCTAGCCCAACCTTCATCATCTCCCTTCTACAAGAAAATCAAGTGGAAGAAACGAAAGAGCTTCTATGTGAATTTAAGGATTTCTTTGTCTGGCCATATACTGAGATGCCTAGCTTATCCGTTGTTGTAGCAGTTCACATATTAGCCATCAAGACTAATGCAGTGCCTATCAAATAAGCTTCAAGGAGAATGAGATTGGAGATAGAAGAACATGTGATTATTGAAGCCAAGAAGCTCATAGAAGTGTGCTTCATCATAGTGGAAAAATATGAAGATTGGATCACCAACATCATCCCAGCAAAGAAGAAGAATGGATAGATTCATGTTTGTATTTACTTTTGAGACCTCAAAAAGGCAAGCCCAAAAGATAATTTTCTGCTCTCAGTGTTAGAACTATTGGTGGATAACTCATCCAATTATGACATGTTCTCATTTATGGATGGATCGTAATGCTATAATCCGAACAAGATGGCATCTGAAGATGAAAAATGCACATCATTCAATATTTACATTGGCATTTTCTACTATACGATCATGTCATTTGACCTGAAGAATGCTGGTGCCACCTACCAGTGGGCAATAAAATGTATCTTTAATGAATTAATATAATAGAAGGTCAAGTGCTATGTAGATGACCTCATTTTCAAGAGCATGGACCATAAAGATTAGTTGAATGGCCTAAAGATTGTATTTGAGAGGATTAAAAAGTTTGATTTGAGAAGAAGCCTCTCAAATGTGCCATCAGAGTCTCTTCCAATAAATTCCTGCGATACATCATTCGACATCGAGGAATCAAAATTGACCCCAATATGATCAAGGCAATTATAGAAATGCCACCTCCTAGAATTCTTTGACAGCTTCACTTATTACAAAGACAAATGGCTTTTATTCGGTGATTCATATAAAATTTTTCAAGCCGGCACCAGCCATTTTTCCAAGTTAATGAAAAAGGTTGTCTGCTTCAAATGGGATACAGAGTTCCAGAAAACATTCAATAGTATTAAAAGATGTCTATTGAATTCATTTATTCTTGCAGTGCCTACTCCATTGAAGCCTCTTATATTGCATACAGTTGCACTAGAAGAGTCCCTTGGAGCATTATTTACCCAACAAAATGAAGAGGGAAAAGAAAATGCACTCTACTACATTAGTCAGAGATTGATCAGGGTAGAAGTGTGGTATTTCCCAATTGAGAAGCATTATCTGGCATTTATTTTCGTAGATTAAAAACTCCGCCACAACATGTTGTCTCATAAAATCATGATAATATTAATAACTAATCCATTAAAGCTTTTAAAGATAAGACCAATATTGATAGGTCATTTAACCAGGTGGACAGCAATACTACTATAGTTTGATATAACATAAATACCATAAAAGGTAGTAAAGGGACAAGCTTTAGCAAATTTTCTCTCTACACATCATGTCCTTATAGATTCCCCACTCAATGATGATTTGCCCAAAGAGCAAACCATGTAGGTTGAGGAAAAAGAAAAATCATTTCGAAAGATGTGTTTTGATGGGGAAATATCGATAAAACCTTCCTAACGTCCAAATATTTTAGAGCCCAAGCCGGTATCGGCCTCATTTTCAAAGCACCTGAATGAGCCATAATGATATTTTTCTTTAGTTTAACTAAACCCCAGACCAAAAATAATGCTGTGTATAAGGCTCTAATAGTAGGATTTGAGATTGTAATCAATGATATAGTTTAAAATCCTGCATATTTGGTTACTCTCAACTTGTATTAAATCAAGTATTAGGTATTTACAAGATTTGTAAGCTTGAGTTGGCCCTTTACCATCGACAAACCCTTGAACTCCTAAAGTAAATACCAAATGTTAAAATAGCTTTAGTTCCTAGAGAATAGAATGACAAAGTAGATTGCTTGGCCAAATTGGCCAAGGAAATGGAAAATATCTATAAAGAAAGGCATATAATCATCGGAGCTTACAAGCATCAGAAGAAGTACCTTATTTAAGCTAGCAGGATACAATTCTAGTTGACCTCAACCTCTTCATCATATCATTATGGAAAATTATCTAAAATGGTGTCATATAGCTAAGAAACATAAAGCTAGTCAAGCATCAGAATTATGGTGGAATTGCTTAGATATTAAACTAGAAAATGATTTGAGGCAGTCATTCATCGACTACTTCAAATAAAAAAACTCTCGATGGAAAAATCTATAGTCGCATAATTTTTAAAAGAGCATTATGATACACATTTATTAATCGCACATATATTAATGGGCTTCTAACCAGATATAGCTAAGGTGCCTAGGGACCAATAAAACTAATAGAATGGTAGAAGAAGTACATGAAGGACTTTATGGTGCACATCAGTCAACTCCTAAAATGGTCACTAAAATCAAGAGGATGGGTTACTAATGGTCAACAATTATGATAAATTGCATTGACCATGCTAAAAGGTGCCATGAGTGTTAGATTCATGGTGATATTATTCATCAGCCACCAAATCCACTGCACCCAATAGTAGCATCCTTGCATTTTAAAATGCTGGGGAACTGATATAATTGGATTAATAGATCCATCATCGTCAGCCATACAAAGCTTCATATTGGCAGTAATGGACTATTTCTCTAAGTGGGCAAAGTGGCTCCATTTAAAGAAGTCATGTCTGAGCACGTGATTAAAATTTTCACCCATAATGTGGTCTATAGATTTGGTGTACCATGCCACAAATTCTCAAATGATGGCACAACATTCAATAGTATTAAAATTTATAAGTTTTTTGAGTGACACAAGATAGATTGGTGATACTTGTCAGCATACAATCCAAGGGCAAATGACTTGGCGAAAGTCTTTAACAAGATGCCGGTGAATCTATTAAAGAAGATCCTCACCAAGAATAAAAGAGAGTGGCATACCAAAGTGGTGGAGGTGCTATGGGTATATCATACTACTTATAAGATGCCAACCAAAGCCACTCCCTATTCACTGGTGTTTGGGGTAAAAGCTGTGTTACCACTAGAAATTGAGTTATCATCACTCCGTGTAGCTATCTAATATGATATGATTCAAGAGCAAAATGCTCAATTAAGAATGGAAGAACTTGATGTTCTTAATGAAGTAAGACTACAAGTTCAATAAAACTTGGAAATATGTCGTCCAAGGATGATAAAATCATTTGATCGAATGGTGCGTCATTGAGCATTTTAAGAAGTTCAATCATCCCACACCAAAAAATTGATGGAAAATTTGTATCCAACTAGAAGGGCCACTTCGTCTTTGAGAAGGAGTATCAATAAGGATCTTACAAATTGATCAATTTGGATGGACAGAGGCCCATGTTGTTAATCGACAGTCGATACCTGAAGAAATACTATGTATAATAATGACTATGTGTTAAACAATCATATACTCTATGTATGTTCTCCGATATAAGTACATCTTGTATTTAAAATTCTCTTATGTTACAAGAATGCATTTAAAAAACCCCATAAAAAATCCTCCTATAAGATTGGGGGCATTTTAAATATTTATTTGGGTTAATATTATGCCACTTGCCAAAATCCCTGAATAAATATTTAAAATCTCAAAATATAGAGCCTATCCAAAATTTCCATATAACATAGGGGTATTTTAAATATTTATTTGGGTTAATATTATGCTATGCACTGAGATCCTCAAATAAATATCTAAAATCTCAAAATTTAAAAGTTATTTTATTTTAAAATGACCCTATAATACAAGGGGTATTTTAAATATTTATTCAGGTCAATATCGCACTATATGCCGAGATCCTCAAATAAATATTTAAAATTATTAATATAAATATTCTTTAATGCTGAAGAATATAATGAATTCTTTTTCAAAGTATATACAGGTGATCTTTCAAAAGTTCAGGGCACGACCTTCTCCAATATACCAAGCCTCAAAAATCAAGAAAGCAATTTTTATGACTATGCACTTAAATAAATTGATCCAGAATAGCTAAAAAGTTATTCAATAGCCTGAAGCTTAAGGTTTAAATTGGTGTAAAAGGATGTATCCAACATGCCCAAATATGGTCGGATTACTGGCACCTCTGTTTACTCAACACGCCAAAAGAAAGGTCATAGTAGTGTAACACCCACTTTGTCAACCCATTAGTAGGGACTATAGGAAGTATGAAGGCTTATTTTACTCATTGAGTTCAAGTGATTGTAGTCTGGTTAATTCTCCTAATCGATTGAAGAATCAATGTTTCAGTGGCAAGGATGAGTCATAATAACTACCAAATGCTCGAAGACTCCAAATCTTCAACCACAAAGGAGGACACTAAATCAACCAACTTCAATGGATTCAGCAATGGAAAGTGCATTTCCCATAGCTCAAGTATAAAACCTAAATGGGTATAAGATGTTGAATCCAACAAGCCCAAATATAATCAAATCACTAGCAGCTCTGTCTATTCAACACGCCATAATAAAGGCCGCAGTAATGGAACCCTCATTTTAGAAACTAGAGGATGAAGAGCTACGAAATCTTAGCTCACCCAATCTGATGAACTCAAGTGACTTGGAATAAAGTCTCTTTAACTGGTTAAGGATCGATCTACTACCTATATTTGGTACTATCGATTAAATTTGAAACTTGCAAATCCTTCAATAAATCTATAAAGCACCAAGAGAGGATCAAAGGATTTTTTCTTCAATAAGTCTAAAAAAGCACAAAGCAAAGGACAAAAGAAACTTTTCTAAAGTTCATGTAAAGCCTAAGGCTAGAGTATTTTTTTCATCAACAAGTTCATTATATAGAAAGCTCTGAACTTATGAATTTTTGCCATCAACCTAACATAAACCTAAAAGGGTTTTAGGTTACCGATATGTGTTCCTTCGTTAAGCTAGTCAAAGCAAAAAAGCATAAGGCATATGGTACAAAATAACCTAATAAAGACAGTAAAGATAAATCAGGTAATTCTTTATAAATGACTGTAAAATAAAGCAGAGGACACAAGAAACCAAAATCTCAGAGCTCAAGTTAAAGCTATGAAAAGAGTGCCCTGAGCAACACTGATAAATGTCCCTAAAGACTAAGGGCGTTTTAATATTTATTTGGGTCAACATCACACCGTGTGCCTACATCCCTAAATAAATATTTAAAATTTTACCAAGATACAACCAGAGGATGGGAGGATGAAAGATCCTCCGTCAACCAAATGTATAATACAAATATGAGCAAAATATAATATGTACATAAGGTAGCAAAGTTCCACTAGCCGATGCATCTATAAAACTTGGACAAATTTTAAATAAATATAAAAAAATATCACATCCATATGTGATTGTGATAAAGAAAGATGTGAGTAATTATAAAAGTGCTAGAAATTTTAGAAACAAAGATGGCAAAAGAAGAGCATGAGATGGAAATGTTATCTACTATCATCAATCTACCAAGTAATGCTCTGAGGTGTTATATCATTATCTTGTGGATTTTTAATTAACTAAAGCCCATATGCATTTCATTTGTTGACTACAAGTGCATATAAAGTTCTACAAAGACACAAAGATAGACTCTTAGAGATTAACATAATGAAAATCTTTACATAAAATCCAAACAAGCTTTTGGAGATCCGCTAATTGAAGACCTTCGTGTAACATCTAGTGTGAATATCTAGAAATTCATAAGGTTATTCAGCACATAGCAAACAAGGTTTGCTCTATATGAATACCATATTTATTGGGGGCATTTTTTGACCTCTATAAAATATCCAAAGGAACCAAAAATAAAATCTTACCTTGTACCATCAAATCCATGAATGCCACCCAAAATCTCACATATATGCTCTTTTTCGCAATCTCTTCTCAGAAATCTTGTGATATATCCTCGATCATTACCCCTTTCACTTCAATAAAACAAGAATGAAGCTCAACTCATTCATTTCCTCTTTGATGCAAAGCTCCCGCAAGACCTTTTCTTCCTCTCTCACTTAAACCACTCACAAACTTTTGCCACTCTCATATATATTCCATATTGAAGATTACATTCAACTCCACCTAATCGACCATAAAGCCCTACAACTAGCCTGATCAAACCTCACTTTCATCTCCAAGTAGCCGATAAAATCATGTCAGCCTTCATAGTGCCAACCATGACTCCCTCTATTTCTCAAGCTGAAGCCCATTCACAAGAAGATCTATATGTGCTGACTATCTCCTTCCCAATCTGATGCCAACTCCAACCTACCTAGTAAGAATTGACACCCAAAGTTGGTGCAGCTAAAGCCTCAAAGCCAATTAACAAAACCAAAATCTTTCAACTGAGCTTGCCTTTCCTTTTCCTGATCCAAAACTAGGGCTCTCTTATCTAACTCCTCTTATCTCCATGATCAAACCTATGCTTGATCTCCACCTATTGCCGCTCCTCTATACTTGCATCTAAAACTTCCCTTACCCTCTCCATATCATGTCCACAATCCATGCCAGACCCGCATATATAGCTTGACCCCTCTCTTATCCTTAGTCAGACCCAAGTGACTCCATCTGACCCGAGCCCAACCCTAATAGCTAGCATCAAGGTATATATTAAGCTAATATTAATATAAGCATATATAGTATTATTTGTAATAATGATGTCTTATTATTAATCTTATTACTATTTAGTTGATAATTAATTATCATTATTATATATATATATATATATTGTGTGTGTGTGCGTGTGAGAGGAAGGAAAACAAAAAAGAAGCAAAAAAAGGGAAAAAAGAAAATTTTGTCTCAATTTTTGTGCCCCGACATCATTATCATCCCCTCTATACAGGTATAAAATTCTAAAAATTTCAAACCCCATTTTTGACATTAGCAGTGCACCGAAAAACTAACTCATGCATGCTTCACTTTAGCATGGTGAGAAGGGAACCTGGTGTGAGGCCTATGGTAAGGTGGGTAAAACCCTATTTTTAGCATTGGCAGCACACCAGAAAACGAACCCATGCAGGCTTTCCTTTAGAGTGGTGGGAAGGGAACTTGGTGTGATGCCTACGGTTAGGCAAGTATGAATATAAAATTGTGCATTTTTTCAAACAGGAGCCTAAAGGCCCATGTACGCCTTTCTTTAGTATGGTGGGATAGAATATTTTTATCCTTGGTGTTATTAGACACTATCCATGCATTCTTTTCTCTAGTATGACGGGAGGCACAGACTCCTAAATTTACCTTAAATGGGTGTGATGCGAGAGGCTACCAAAATTTTATCTGAAAAATGAAAATGACTTCAAATAAATAGGGGATTATTTTTGGACTACATCTGGACTTGATTGAACCATCAAATGAACAAAGATTTGGGCTTGAACTTGATTGAACAAAAAAGGACTTAAGTTAACTCAAACTTGAAATGAACTTGAACCTAAGTGGAGTAAATCAAACATTAGCTATAATTTGACTTGGACCACAAAAAGGATTTGGATCAATTTTGAACAACACAAGACTTGAATTTTCTTGTACCATGAAGAATTATGAATGAGCTTGGACTGAAGCTTGGACCAAGAGCTTGATTTGAATGTTGACATAAATAAAAACTCAAAAGAATCATAAATAATACAAATAGAATCATAAAAATGATACAATCAAAGCGTAATGAATTACGATTCATGCATAAATTTATTACAAATTTTAACATGATATTTTTGGACAGTAAAATTTGCAATCATCATCTCAATTGAAATTGAGATGTAGTTGAACACAAAAAATGAAAAATTGTGAAAGGCATGGCTTGGTTACATAGCCATCATACAAGAACTTTGGAGCATGGTGGTTGGTTTGCAGTAAAGGTCAAAACTCACTCCTAAATAGAACTTGATTGAACAAAAATGAGGCATGCCATAAATACAAGCAATGTACTTTAATCATGCTTTTAAGTGATTGAAGATGATTAATGCCGAGCAATCGACACAAGGTGCATAGTGAAATTATCATCCACACATAAGTCCCTTACAAACTACAAGCTATGTTTGAACATAATGAAGAGCATATGATCTTTCGCATCATTCACTTAAAAAAGATTGTGAAGGCTCATGCAAATGGATTGGCATGAACAATCGATAAGGAATATAAATGATTGTGACAATTCATATACAAGCATATGCAAAGGACTCATGGTAAATCAACTCTAAATTGCAAACAAACATGCCAAGTGACAATGGATTTATAAAACACATAATGAACTATTCATGAATGATGATATGAATCATATAACTGGTGAGGAGCAAGAACCCATCATACATACAAAGCCTAAGATGCATACATAAGAAGAAAGCTTGTAGTATGAACATTATAGTTTATGGAAGGACAAGAAAACATTCTTTGATGAATGTACCAACACTGTCACTAGATGTTATTTCATAAGTGACATCAGGAGAATTATAATGAACATAGATGCTTGCAGTAATAGAAGATTAATGATGAACATTTATAGGCAACTATAGGAGACTTGTGACTGTCCATGAACGACCATGAAATACATACAAGTGAATACATAGCTTTCAAAAACAAATAATAGTCCATCCACAAATGATTATAGGAGACTCGTGGGTGTTTGAGAACATATATATATACATACAACACATCATTTACAGGCAATATGGTAAATTCACTATAGAGGTGATGGGTCTTGTGAATAAAAATGTATATCAAAGATGCTATCTACAAGCAAAAATGTGAAAGAATTGAAGTAAGATCAAATACCTGATGACAACGAAAGAATGGCTGTGTATATAATGGTGTACCTACTGTTCCAATCATCTCAAGGACTACAACAATTATTTGAGGAATGAATGCCTCACATAGCTCTCTTAGAGAGTCTGAAGTACCTTCAATCATTGTAGTTTATCAAATGAAGTGGCCACTAATGTCAAAGTGTAAGGCATCAGTAAGGACACAGTCATCCAATGTCAAAATGATTGATTCTTTATTCAAACCAATAATAGAAATTATGAGGATGCCGTAACCAAGAAGTTTCCCACTAATTTCTATACGAGTTCTATGAAGAGAAAGTTAGTTGAAATCATTATAAAGTGAAGGAATCTCAGTTCAACTTGATTCTTAACATTGAGTTGGATAAGACTATTGAGGCTTGCAAGTTTCTTAAGAAATAATAGTCATGCATCCAATATGCCATCCATAGACAACGGCTAAAAGACTACATCAAATTTATGTTTATGGGCTATTGTATAAAACTCTAAATATCTAAAATACCCTTGCACATGAATCATAATTTGCATACACATAGGTACACAAAAGGGGTAAATGAAATCATAAACCTTCATGGGCCCCGGTAATAGTGTTTTGGATACACACATGATGTTTATGGATACTGTGCAAGTCAATAAATAGATGTAGTTAGAACATGATCCTTCTGTATGGATAGATAAGAGTCGACATAGCTCAAACTATCAAAGAGATATACGGTCAGGGTTTCAATTGAAAAATATATTTTATTCATGCATATAAGGCCTTCAAGGCCTATGAACAGAGAAAGTCTTCAACAAAAACATAAAATCTGTGGACCCAATCCTATGTTAACCAGTCGAAAGAGTTGACAAGATCCAATCAATGAAATTCCCAAATGACCCAATTTCCCCAATGTTGGTTGTGTTAAATATTTATCTCAACTAGAGGAGTTCACAAATACTTTCAAATGCCATCCCAAACACCCAAAAATTCAAATTTCAAAATCCCAAAATCCAAAATATTTAAATTTGAAATTAAACTATCAAACACTTAAAATAAAATCCATCCACCCTCCATAAAAATTAGCTTGGGTGGGCAAATAGAAATGTAGTTTAGTTCATATAGAGCTAATGTCTACTTGAAAATATTACTAGGATTTACTTTTAAATAATCTCCTACTAGTAAGGACATGGTACGTGTCCTCTGACCGATGGTTATTTTGCAAAATGGCACCACAAGATAAATGGTTATGACCCATGGCTCTCTAAACTTAGTGGTTTTGCTGCCAAAAAGTATCACTAAATTATAGTTATGATCAGAGCTAATACATTCCTCAATGGCATCAAATCCTTAAGATATGAATTAATAGGATATAATCAATAGGGCAAAAGCCCTCTATTAGCTAATGTGGATTCAAATTTGTCCACTTAGGCAAATATTCACCCCATGTTCATAAGGTGCCCTTAGACAAAATAGCCCATGGATGTCGATAAGTGTCTTTCTGTCAGGTTAGGTCGACTACCTCCTCTAACTAATTAGACAAGGGACCATGATGACCAAGGATGACAGAACCATAGCATCCTGATCGAGTCCATCATTCATTCCCTCACCATCCGCTTTAAGTGAAAGATGGTGAAATTTTTAATTTTAAATATAAACCCCTCAATTTTTAAATTCCCAAATTCCTTAAGCCCATGCTACTACTATATGGAAGATAACACATATTTTCTATATATCTGATCGGACAACTAGCCTTAATCAAAATTTCTCTCTCATAATCGGGAGGGATAATTAACTATAGTGGATTGCGCTTATAGGAAACTAGAACTCATATCATAAAGTCATAACAAAATGAGGGCAAAATTTCTAAGTAGTGTCTTATACACAAACTTTGTTGATTCTTATTGAATCTTGATTAGGTTGTTAATCCTAATCTAATGTCCCAAGGCTAACCAAGAGGGGGTGAATTGGTAATTTAAAAAATTAACCTTCTTGGATTTAAAAATGAAACTGATTAATAAATTGAGTAAGTTAATTAAAGTTTTCAAAATAACTTTTCAACCATAATAGATAACTTACAAAAATTAAAGCAGCGAAAATAAAATGACACAAAGGTTTATAGTGGTTTGATCAAACACGACCTACATCCACTTCCTGAAGCCTCCCACTTCAGGTATTGCACTATTACCAAAGTAGCTCTCCTTTTGCTTCCATAACAAGGTGAAGAAGCCTTTACAAAACTCTTTCCCGCCAATCCCTGGTGCGGCAGAAAACCGTCGTCCTTTCACAACCTCCTCATCCTTTCACACCCTCCAAGTGTAGGCAGAGTACCTTCGATTATTCACACTCTCCAAGTGTCAGTAGAGAATCTTCATTTGTTCAAACTCTCCAAGGGTCGGCAGAGAGCTGTTAGTTGTTCACACTCTCCAAGTATCGGTAGAAAACCATCGGCTGTTCACACTCTCCAAGTGTCGACAAAAAACTGGATCTTCTTCACTAATCTTCTCACAAGTAAACTAGAAAGACAAGAGGAAGAGTGAAAAGTTTAAATCACACACAGAGATCCTTATCTTTGAGTAACCTTGTGAACCCTTCACACTCCACTAGTAAGAAATCTCACTCAAATACTCTCTCACACTCTCTCCTTCAATTGCCCTTTACAAATCACAAAGACCAGGTGAAAAAAGGATTAAGTGTTAGTTTTTAGTGGACCTCTTATACAAAAGACATGAAAAACTATCCAGAAAGTTAATTTTTTTAATTTTAACCATACACGATCATACCGTATGATTGTATATTTATACGTACAAACAGTTCAAATACTATTGCGTACGAACCCATTATGAATTGGTACGAATTCATTTCACGCGATCATCATCCTGTTTGAACTAAGTTTATCCGGGATGAACAGTTAGGAAATTAAATTTTGTTTGTATGAAATGTCAAGAAAAAATGAGCAAAAATAGAACAGAGACATTCATCCTGGGACAATCATAAATATCATATGTACGATCTTCGTTCGATGATAGAATAGAGATGTTCATCCTGGGATAATCATAAAATATCGTCCGTATGATCTTCATCCGATGACAAAACAAAGATGTTCGTCCATAAAATATCATCTGTATGATCTTTATCCGATGACAGAATAGAGATGTTTGTCTTGGGATGATCATAAAATTTCATTTGTATGATCTTTATCTGATGAAAGAATACAAATGTTCATCCTAAGATGAAATTAAATATCATCTGTATGATCTTCTTTTCGAGGACAAAACAGACACGTTCGTCCTGGGACGATCATAAAATATCAACCGTTTGAACTTCGTTAGAGTACAAAATAGAGGCATTCATCCTAGGACAAAATTAAATATCGTTCATACGATCTATACTTAGAAAAAATTTTCTTTAAACTATTTGTTCAAATGCTCATTGGGAAAAATAACTAACCAGATCATCCTGTTTGAAAGGGTATTGTACAATACAATCAGTTTAAAAATATAAATATTAAAACTCTCCCTCGGTGTGTGTGTGTGCTCAGTTACTCAATTATAATCACACACTCTCAGACTCAATAAAATGATCTTCGATTATAAAAAACTCTAAACTATTCTCGATTTGAAGTCTTCAATGATCTGGAGTATAATTTTCCTAAAATGTTATTACACACAAGAACAAAAATAAAATCCAAATTATGTTAAGCGAAATAATAATGCAATTAATAATATTTGGAATCATCAAAAACATATAAGTTGCAAGAATATCAAACATGCAAAACTAGGTTGCAACTATCTCAACAATCTCCCCCTTTTTGATAATGGTAAAATAATTATTATTTAAATAAAAATGAAAAACATAAATTTCTCCTTAATTCCCCCTAAATGAATAAGCATGTGAATATAAGATAATTTTGATTAAGAACATATCAATTTTTTAATTTTTCATAGATCTCAAAACGCCCAAAACATAAAACAACTCTAACAAACACGAACATGCAAAAAATCAAATGCACATAAATAATAACAAATATAATAATATTTCTCCCCCTTTTTGATAACAACAAAAATAGAAGAAGTAAAACAACAGAAATGTAAGAAGTCATATGAGAAGCTTTTGATAATTAACCCTGAAAGAGATTAATTTATAATTGCAATAACAAGATTAATGGTCATTAGAGGAAAATAAAGATTCATAACATTTAAATTAAGATATAACATAGATAAGATAAATATATCAAGGTTATGAAACATTCTAGACATTTAGATAAGAAACATTATTGTAAAAGTGACGAAATGAAGATTAATTTAAGTTAATTTCTAATATAAAATATAATTGAACATTAGATTGATTTGAAATTAAAGATTAAAAGATAGAGGAAAGAATATATACTTGTTTTGGTGACATTGTGCATCTTTTTAATATTTGTGGCACACATTTTGCATCTTTCTGTATTTGGGCTAATTTTGTGCCTCTTTTTAATTTGAGAATCATTGCACATTCTTTTGATTTTTCTACACTTGTACATATTCATTTTTTAATTGATCTTTCCAAAATCAACAATCCAAAAAATCAAACTTCTCTAAGTACAAAGATAATTATATTGAAAAAAGAAATAAAAGAATAATAAGTTATCAAAATTGTAATAATAATATTAAAATTTTGTATGCCTAAAAAGAACATGAGATTGATAGTGTTAACTTAATCGAGTTATAAATTAACTTATATTTTTGAAAAATTAGATTTTCTAATAAAATTAATTATTATATTGCTGATCATATTATACCACTTTTTAGATCAATTAAATAAGAATTATAATATAGGCAAACGAACATTTCTATTAGAAAACAAAATCAACTTAAATAAAGCAAGACAATTTTTATTGATATCAGGTTGTCGATGAAATACAATGAACGCCCAGATGATATGAATAAAATCACAACATAACATCAAAATTCTAAAAAAAAATAAGTACAGAGAAACACAAAATAAACACAAGTAAAACATCATCACATCACATCACTGCGCACTGGCAAAGACAATTACATATAAACTACATCTAAATATCTGAGGGACCCTAGTTTGGAGGAGGTGGCTGGTTGAAGATATTAAAATAGCTATTCATCATAGCCACATTGGTGTTCACCGATTCGAACTGACTTCGAATCCAACCCATATCCTACTGATATTGAGCATCCTGCTAGTGTAGGTGAGTCTGAATTTGATCAAAGCGCTAATTAAAATGAGTCACAAGTCTGTCAAAGCTTTAGATGATCTCCTAAAAGGCTGGTCCAGGAGCAGGTACTCCCCTTTCTCCCTCAAAATCCTCACTTCCATCATCTCTCCCAAAAATTGCTCATAATGAAGCATCAGTGAAGTAGATATGCAATTTTAGATGAGGATCAGGATGAACTAGATTGTACTTCTTCTCAAGAATAAAGGTCACTAGGTGTCCTAAAGCAATGTTCTTCTTTCTCTTATGAGAAACATGGCTAATTTCAAAAAGCCCATAAATATAGTCAATAATGAGTTAGGCTTCATATATAGGTTGACCAGTCATGATCAGGTAAGTGGCAGTGGAAAGAAGATGAGTAATATTGATATGGTTACTAGCTTTAGGAATTATAGAGGTTCTAAGAACATGCTGAATGATCCTAGCATTTTGGTTCAAAGTGGATACCTTAGGCAAATGACACACTTCTTCAATCCCTCTAATCACTTTATTTATTTCAGTCCAGTCAAAATCAGAAGTAGAGGTCAAATTATGGGCTCTTATTCCTTGAGTCCTTAATTGCAAGATTATTCCCAAATCCTCCTTAGTTATTTCAACCCGCTTCTACAGAACATATGACCTAATCCTACTTTGGTCAGTGCTAAAGGTCATATTGGTAAGAAAGTAGTGAAATGTGTCCTTGTTGTAGGAGTGAATAAGGGTCATGATAGAAGAAAATTGGGTGGCAGCAAAAAGAGGCATACTTGAAAGTTAATGTTTTCTTGGAGAAGAATTCTAGAGGGTGTAATCTTGGAAAAAACAAACCTAGGAAATGAATCCTCGTTAATCTTGGACAAAAAGTTGTCATCTTCACTCCTTGAAGATGGACCCTTAGTAAGTCTCCCCCTCTTGCAAAAACTTGCCATTGAAGGATTGAAAGATGAGAAGGATTTGAAAGGCTATTGAAGTGAATGACATTTGAGTTCTAAAGCCCTTCTCTTTAAAGAAAAATGATCTTTCATATGTACGAAAATTGGTTCATACAGTACGATTAAAGGGTTTGTACGTATAAAAATAAACATCGTATGTAAGAACAAGTACGTTTAAAATGAGACGAATTTTCAAAATCACACAATTTACGAGGCATCCTTCTGTATATACTTTTTGACCATATGATCATATAGATGAATAGGTGTTCGTCTGGGATGATCGGCTATTTAAGATCATTTTAATGATAATTTGATTTATCCCCCATATTGAATGACACATGGTTCGTATGTATGAACCCCAGGTTCATATGTACGATCAATTAAAATAACTAATTCTACCCGTATAATAGTCTACACGTGGAAGAGAGAGAAAGTTTTTGAATCTTTCGTTTTCATTTTTGGCGGGCTGTTCCGGGATGCTGGTGGTCGGACCGGCTGGGGTCGCTCGACGGCGAAGCTACTAATGGCTTCGGATTTGTTAACATGTTGATGTCTAGACGCCTGCTAAGAATGGGCATTTGGTTATCCGAGAACCTGCTATTCCTGTATCGATTTCCCCTGTTCTTGTTCCATACAAAGGGAAAGAAATCTTAGATTCAAGGAAGGAATCTGATTCACCTATTTCTAATCTTAAAATCAATCCCACTGATGGTGAAAATTCTTTTTCTTCTGGTATGAAATTTTTTGTCAATCATTATGGTAATTCTGTGAGAGGGAACAATGGACCGACATAACTCTCTTCAATTCTAAATCCTAAAGGTTGTTCTTCAAGTGTTTGTGAAAATGTCAGCATTGAACCTGTATTGGCTAATGATCTTAATACCTTAGTTAATGGAGGAGACAAGGTGATTTCAAATCCGTGGCTAAAGAAAAATCATCTTAAAATTGATTCAAAGACAATAGCAAATTTCTTAACAGAGGATGGTAGTGCTGTGAAACTGTTTGAGCCAAATGTTAAGACCAATTCTGATATTCTGAATCTATCTATAGTGGTGAAGGCATTTGGAGCCGATATCTCTATCCCAATGATGGCGTGGGAGCTAAGACGTCAATGGAATTAGTTCGGCAAATTTCACCTGACTTCTCTGGGTCTAGGTTGGATGTTATGCTCGTTTGATGATATAGAGACTATGGAGAGTGTTATTATGGGAGGACCTTTGTTCGTTAAAGGTCATATTATTGGATTGGATAGATGGAGCTCAGATTTCTCTCCATCTTCTTTGAAAGGCTTAAGCTCTCCGGTTTGGGTTAGATTTCCTAACCTCCCTCTCTTTTGTTGGGATGAAATCAATGTGGCAAGGATTGCTTCCCTTATTGGTACTCCTCTTCTTATTGATGGGAATATGTTCAGATGGAGCAAGAGGGAATTTGGAAGAGTTTGTGTTAGGTTGGAGCTCGATAAACAACTTCCATTGGGAGTGTGGATTGAAGGTCCTAATGGGAGGTTTTTCCAAAAAAGTTGAGTATAAGAGGATTTCTTCTCTATGCTACAATTGTGGCAAAGTTGGTCACTTATCATCTGCTTGTGGAGCTAAAAGCGTGGTGGATGGCTCTGTTCCGGAGGACGGTATCTGTAATGAGGAAGTTAAGGAACTTGAACTGTCTAAGGAAGGGTCTATCTATGGACCTTGGATCCATGTTAATAACAAGAAGAAAAGCTAGAACAATCAGAGAAGAGTTAGACAAATTAACTCCAATCCTATCCCAGAAGGTGTTAAGCAGATACTTAAGAAGAAAGAAGTCCAGGAGAACTCTCAGGTTCATGCTGCAGAAAAGGCTATGGTGATGCCAACGAATGGGGAACTGAATGGATCGGGTTCTCAGAATCTGAAAGGAGTTGAGGCTTCATAGTGCAATTCGGTAATTCCTACTTTCACAGAATTTTCTATTCCAAATAGCAATAAATTTGAGGTTCTCACTGAAATTGAAGAGGAAAATTGTGGAAGAAACAATTCAGTTAATTATTTCACTGAAAAGCCAGATATTGAAGAGGGAGAATTTGTTAACAATGAAGAAGCTGGGGATATTGAGGCTACTGTAGAGAAACCTTCAAGGTCTGATAACAGAGGAATGGAAGTGAGTGGGAAGGCTAAACCAAAACTTCAAAAGGAATTGAAGTTTCTCGGACCACTCAATCAATCCTATAGAATTAAGAAACAAGAAGGGATTAGCAGAAAGAAGGGCGGGGGACCTTCCCCCTCGGTGGCTAAATGAGTTCCTTTGTGTTTTGGAACTGTAGGGGGGCAAATAAGCGGGAGGCCCCTCTATATTTGAAGGAGGTAATTAGTGATTCGAAGGCCATTTATGTGGGCATTGTGGAAACTAAAATTGATGCTTTGGAGAAATGGGATTTTAATAAACACATGGGTAAAGATTGGGATTTCTATCTTTATCCATCCAATGGTTTGTCTGGTGGGATTGTGGTGATGTGAAGATCTGATTTGGCCAGTTTTTCTTTAATAAGAGCTAATGAGCAATGTGTAATTGGGAAACTTTGTATAGCTAATAAAGGATCTTGGATTATCTCTATTATGTATGGGAGTAGAGACGTTTACAGTAGGAGGATCTTGTGGGAATGCTTAGGGGTCTCACTCTTCTTTGGAGGTTCCGTATGTTATTGGAGAGTAACATCAACTCTCAGTTTTTCCATGCTTTTGCAAATGGTAGGAAGAATGGTAATTTCATAAAACAAATTAAGGAAGAGACGGGTAATCTGGTTAATAATCAAGTTGCAATTGAACAAGCTTTCCTGGGCTTTTTTTCTCAAAAATGGAAGGAGCAGGAATGCAAGGTAACGGGCTGGCCGAACAGGGTGAATTCTCACAGCAATGAAAGTGTGAATTTACTGGAGGCTAAATTCACAATGGAGGAAGTTGAGAAAGTCATTTCCAACCTGGGTAGCAATATTTCACCAGGGATTGATGGAATTTCGTATTCCTTTATAAGGGGGTATTGGAAAATAATTGCTCATGACATACGGGAGGCTATCTTTCAGTTCATCTCTATGGGCAAAATGAATGATATGTGGAAAGAGACTTTGGTTATCCTTATTCCCAAGGTTTAAAATCTGGTAAATCCCTCTCAATTTCTTCCTATTAGTTTATGCTTTTCTATTTACAAAATCATTGCTAAACTTCTTTTAAATAGACTTAATTTGGTTATCAATGATTTGATTTCGGAAAACCAAGCTGCATTCCTTAAAGGGAGATCTTTATCGGAACATATTCTTTTGGCGCAAGAAATTTTTCATAAGTTCAGATTTTCTAAATCAAAGAAAGGATTGATGGCAGTGAAAATTGATATGGAACAAGCATATGATTGTATGTCTTGGAGGCCCTTTGAAAATATTCTTAATTATTTTGGGTTTCCTAATGTTTTTTCCCAAATTGCTCATGGAATGTGTCACTTATCCAAGGTTCTCAATTTTATTCAATGGGACTCAATAAAATTGGATTGAAGCTAACAGTGGGTTTAGACAGGGTTGTCCGCTCTCTCCCTATATGTTCATATTATGTTCCCAATTGTTATCCAGCAACTTAAACCATAACAGGAAAAGTCTAGGAATTAAGGTGGCGGCTCTGGCTCCCAAAATCTCACACCTTCTTTATGCTGACGACGTTCTTCTTTTCTCTGAAGCAAATATTGAGCAAGTGAAAGTTCTTAAGAAGATCATTGTGGATTATTGTTGCTGGACAGGACTATCCGTTAATGTTAAGAAATCTGCCATTATGTTTGGGAAATCGGTTAATAGAGCAAAGAAGAAATCTTTATCCAAAATCCTCAACTTTAAGGTGGTGCAGGAAATGAAGTAATTAGGGGTTAATCTTTCTTTGTGTAGGTTAATTTCGTCTGATTTTCTCTTCTTGATCGAGAGGGCATCAACTAGAATCAATAGTTGGGCTAATAAATTCTTCTCATTAATTGGTAGAATTGTGCTGGTGAAGTCCATTTTGCTGACAATTCCTATCTTCTATGTATCTCATTCTTTGATTCCCATCAGTATTCTGAAAAAGCTGGAGAGGATTTGTAGAGAATTTATCTGGAAAAAAGCAGATAATGATACTGGAATGCACTATATTTCATGGGAGGTGCTTTGTAAACCTTATGCCGAAGGTGGAGCGGGATTACTTTCTCCTATTGCTTTGATGGGGCCTCTTAGGTCTAAATATGCTTGGGAGTTTACTAACGAGTCCAATTCTTTGATGTATAGGACTTTAAGAGCTAAATACGGGAATGTTATCTGTAGTGGAGCAAGGAAGCAAAACAGCTCGGTTACATGGAGGATTCTTTTGAATGACATGAAGTCTTTACAGACTATTTTGAGATGGAAAGTGGCTACTGGTGATTCCATTGATCCTCTTGAAGATATTTGGATTCAAAATAGAAGGCTTTCAGGTTGGCCCACGTTTGTCAATGTCTCGGTTGATGAAGTTCGCAGGCTTAATAATTTCATCCAGAACGGAGATTGGAACCTGGGGGAGCTAAAAAAATACTTTGGCCTGGAATTAATCAAGGTGATTTTACAGACAAAGATTGAAAATGGGACGGATTCCAGAGAACTTCTTCACAAATTTTCAAGGAAATCATTAATAGCTTTAACTAGATATGTTCTAGACAATAGTTGTAATAAGGAAAACGATTGGAAATGGCTCAGATTATGTAAAATGTCTGCTCGGGTGCAATGCTTTTGGTGGAGATTACTTAATAAAGGCATTCCAACTTTGGGTTATCTCAAGTATAGGAGAATTATCCATTCAAATGGCTGCCCAAGAGGCTGTTCAACTGCGGAGGATGAGGAGTATATTGCAGTGAACTGTGGATTGTTAGTCCGCTTGTTCGACACTTTGGATGATTGGGTTTTTTCATTCCTAGGTACAAAAATTGGTCTGATTGTATCAATGGTTTTAAGGCTCTGTCTTGCTCAAATCCATTTATGGTTAATCTGTATTGTACAGCTGCCTACTTTTCTTTAAAGAGTAGGAATGATGTTACCCATGGAGGTAATGAATTGGGTATGGGATTTATGGCAGCTAAGGTAATTGAGATCGCTGTTGTGTCTTCAAAATGTGGAATCTTCTCGGATCATTGGGGAGCTAATCAGCCTTGTAAGCTGTCCAATTCTTATTGGCACCCCCCTCCACCCGAGTGGATTAAAGGCAACTTTGATGCTGCACTACTAGATTCTAATGAGGCCGGGATTGCTGGAGTTTTTAGAGATAGTAAAGGGAGATTCTTATTTGCTTTTGGAATCAAATGTGTTCATTGGGACATTGGTTTGTTGGAGCTGATGGCTATTCGGGCTTTAAAATTGTTTCACAATTTCTGGAAATTAGAAGTGAAGGGGATTATCCTCGAAGGGGATAATCAGAACGTCATCAATCACCTTCAAAGATCATTGAATAAATCTTCTCATAAAAAAGAAGAGAGTGAAGATCTGTCTTTCTTGGAGGATTTTGGTATGTTTCTTTTTCATTTCGTTAATAGAGAATGTAATCGTTTAGCAGACTTATGTGCTAGTTTTGCATTAGTTGAGAACTTCACATGGGAGGATCTTTATAGTAATAAGATCCCTCCTAGTTTTTTAGCTTTGCTTAAAGAAGAGTGTGATAGGTGTTCTATCACTCTCTAGGTTGTATCTATTTTTTTGGTTTAATTAGTTGCCCTTGGCATTTTCAAAAAAAAAAAATAGTCTACATGCGTATATACGAATGAATACAAATCGTCTAGGACAATATGGAGATCGTACAGTATGAAATGCATTGAAAAAATAAAAACTATACACAAACAGTCCAAACCAATGATTGATATGCAATAGAAATCGTACAGTACGAAAAAATTTCATATAGTATGAATAGAACACTTAGAAAAATTTGCACGATCGATCAAAAACATGAAATTTGATGTAAAATCATTTGAAAATCACACAAAACTCAAAAACATAAAATCACAAACACACATAAAATACAAAAAAACTAAATAACACACAAAAACATACATGTCAAGTTTAAAAAAAATTAATTAAGCATTCAGATCAATCTCACCAATCCTTATTTTTAATGTACTAAATATATTAAAGGCTAATAATTTTATAAAAATATCTACAAATTGATTTTCTATTAAAACATGAGTCAGTTCAATTTCTCCTTTGGATACATGATCCCTTATGAAATAATGCCTTATGTCTATATGTTTGGTTCTAGAATATTGAATAGGATTCTTTGAAATACAAATGGCATAAGTGTTATCACAATAAATTAGAACTGTGCCTATTGTAAATCCTAAGTCAATCAACTATTTTTTTAACCAAAGAACTTGTGCCACATAACTTCCTAAGACAATATATTCAGCTTCAACAATAGATAGGGCTATGAAATTTTATTTTTACTAGACCAAGAAACTAAAGAATTTTCTAATAATTGACAAGTTCCATAAGTAATCTTTCTATCAACCTTATAATCTACAAAGTATGAATCTAAATATCCAATTATTTCAAATGAAGAGTTGAACTTAGGATACCAAAACCTTAAGTTAAGAGTTCTCAAGAGATACCTCAAAATCATTTTCACTGGTGTCAAATATGATTCTTTTAGATCTGATTGAAATCTAGCACACAAACAAATACTAAATATAATATCGGGTCTATTAGTAATCAAGTAAAGCAAATATCCAATAATCCCTCTAAATTTCTTTTGATCAACAGACTTTCCCTTTGGGTCCTTATCCAACTGAACTGAGAAACTCATAGGTGTGCTAACAGGTTTAGCATTGTCTATTTCATACTTTTTGAGGATGTCCTTAACATACTTCTACTGACAAAGAAATATACCCTTCTCAATTTATTTAATGCTAAAGCCTAGAAAGTAACTCAAATCTCCCATTAGACTCATCTCAAATTCATTACTCATTATTTTAGAAAGATCATCACAAAGATTTTTATTTGTATATTCAAAGATGATATCGTCAATATAAATTTATACAATGAGTATATCATCTCCCAATTTATTCAAAAAGAGAGTGGTGTCCACACTTCTTTTTTCAAAAGATCTCTCAAGTAGAAAAGTGTTCAACCTCTCATACCAAGCCCTAGATGCATGTTTCAATCCATATAATGCCATTTTCAATTTAAAAATATGATTTGGATATTTTGAATTTTTAAAACCTGGAGGTTATTTAAAATAAACATCCTCTTCAATCACCCATTTAAAAAGACACTTTTAACATCCATCTAAAATAATTTAAATTCTTTAAAAACAGGCAAACGCTAACAAAACCCTAATTTCTTCAAGTCTAGCTACATGGGCAAAAGCCTCCTCAAAATCAATCCCTTCAATCTAATTATACCTCTTAGCCACATATCTAGCCTTATTTCTAACAACAACTCCTGAGTCATTCATTTTGTTCTTGAATACCCACTTAGCTCCAACTACACTTTGATCCTTTGACCTTGTTATTAATTCTCAAATATCATTTCTCACAAATTAATTTAATTCTTCTTGCATTTTTGAAATCCAAAATTCATCCGAAAGTGTTTGATCTATATTTATGGGTTCTATCATAGAAATGAAGGCTGAATGATTAACTTCTCTGCTTAGTCCATGCCTAATCCTAACACCCTCACTAGGTTCATCTAAAATCAATTCCTTTGGGTGGTTTTTAGAAAATCTCAAATATCTAGGCAATGGGTTTTCTATCTCTAACTTTTCATCCAAATTAATCTTCTCAATCTTTTAGGAGTTAATTTTTATCTCATCCTCTTCAATATTTGGCTCTTCCAAAATTCCATATTCATCAAATAAAATATATGTGGTCTCCTCAATAACCACAATTCTTTTGTTAAATACTCTATAAGATTTTCCAACACTAGAGTATCCAAGAAAAATTTCTTCATCTGATTTTGGATTAAATTTTCCTAAGGTAGATTTTCCATTGTTTTGTATAAGTACCTTATATCCAAAAATATACAAATATGACAAATTATGTATTCATCCCTTAAGAAGCTCATAGGGAATTTTTTTAATTTTGATCTGATGTTCACCCTATTCAGAACATAACATGCAGTGCTAACCATTTCAGCCCAAAAATACTTAGGAAGTGACTATTCTGACAATATGGCTCCAGCAGCTTCTATTAATGTTATGTTCTTTCTTTCAAATACCCCATTCTACTAAAGGGTTCTAGGTGTAGAAAAATTATGATTAATTTCTTTCCTTTTGTAATAATCCTCAAATTTTTTATTTTTAAATTCACCACCGTAGTCACTTTGGATTGTTAAAATCTCAGACCTTTATTTCCTCTGAATCTAAGTCAAAAAATCTCTAAACTCCTCAAATAATTCACTCTTATGATATAAGAATTTAACCCAAGTGAATCTAGAAAGGTCATCTACTGTCACAAATTCATATACATTCTCTCTTGGACTTATAGTTTCAACTGATCCAAGAAGATCCATATGTAAAATCTCCAAAGATTTACTAGTTCTAAGATTCTTATTGGACTGAAAAGAGGACTTCACCTATTTTTCTAATTGACATATGTCGCAAAGGCGATTCTTAGTAAAGTCTAGTTTTTTTATACCTCTAACCAAATTCTTTTGGGTAATTTTTCTAAGATTTTTCATGCTAGAGTGACAAAGTCTACTATGTCATAACCATGATTCATCAGAAACAATTTTTAAACAAAAAGTATTATGAACTTAAATATAATTCAAGTCTAGCATATAAATATTATTTACCCTTTTTCTAAGATAAACATCATTATCATTTAGGCTTAATATGCAGCTAGTAGGAAAAAAATTAACATTATATCCTTTATCACATAGTTGGCAAATACTCAAAAGATTATGCTTTAAGCCTTCTACAAGTAGCACATTTTTAATGAAAAAATTTTCTAAATTTCTAATCATACATAATCCAACCACCTTCCTAGTGGTGTTATCTCCAAGTGGAACCCTGCCTCCACTTCTGGCTTCCAGTGATATAATTAGTATAGTGTCTCCAGTCATATGCTTTGAGTAACCGCTATCCATGTACCAAATTTCTCACGAGGCTTTATATGAGAGTGTTCCTACAAAATCATCAAATATTAGACATGGGAATCCAAATAAGTTTGGGTTTACCTTTTGTAAAATTAAAAACAGATGCATGTATGATATGTCTAGGTTTATGCATCTTAGGTTTCCACACTAAATGAGTTTTCCTATCCATAGTACAGGTGTGTGATATATATCCAATCATCCCATAAGTATAACATTTAACTCCAGGAAATGGATTTCTCAATCTTCTATAACTATTTTGTTTATTCCTGGGTTGTTAAAATTTTGGCTTCAAAATTGGATTTGTAAAATCTTCAAGTGTTGGGGGTTTTCTATTTTTCTCGAGAGCTTGCACTTTCAATTTCAAAAATGTATTCATATCTTTTAGAATATTCTTACTATAGTTCAAATAGAACTATCAGTTCTCTGATTCATCCTTAAATCTTTTAACATTTTTTTTCCAATTGAGCATAGGATGATTTTAAGATCTCATTTTCCTTATTCAAGTTATCAAACTCATCAAATAAGGTCATGTGGTTATTATCTATCATTGCATGATCTTTCCTAAGGATTTTTTGTTCCCTCTGTAGTTCTTGTAATTCTATATTTAAACTAGCTTGGATTTTTTTAACTTTCTATATACATCATGTATTCATTCAAAAACTTCTAAAAGTTCAGCATAGGTTAAGTCACATACCTTTTCTTGATCTGACTGATCAAGATTATTGATCATTAAGCACACTTGGTGACTTCCTCCTCCTTTTCAGTTTTTGACGAATCTGAAGTCGAGTCTACCCAAAAAGCTCTTTGGAATTTCTTCTTACCCTTCTTCACATTTGCTTTCTCCTCTACCTTCTCCTTGCTAGGAGTGGCTTTAAGTTTTATGCAATCTGATTTTATATGTCCGAGTTTCCTACATTCATAGCAAATCAATTCATTAGAAACCTTGACGTTTTATGAAACTAGTAAAATGCCCGAGCACATGGTGCATGTGAATAAAATTAAAAAAAAATAAAAAAAATAAATAGACAAAGTTAAAATAAATTTATTACATGCTATATGATTGATACTTAAGTCTTTATAAAAATTACATGTAATTTTTATATATTTATATTTAAAAAAATAGGCATATAAACTTATATTATAAAATTTAAGCATTTTTGTAGCTCAATAGAATAATCTTCTAGTATAAAATTTAAGTATTTATATGATAATATTCTAGTATAAATGCACGTGTACATGATGCACGTGAATAAAATTTTAAAAAATAAGAAATAAATAAATAAAATTAAAAAATAATTTATGACATGCTAGATCAATGTTGCTAAATTTTATATTAATTAATAGAAATGCATGTGCACTTAATGCACATTGCTATAATTTGCAAAATTAACAAGAAAATAATAAAATGTACAGTTATTAAGTAGTACACATCCTTAAGATTTTATAATTGCATCATAATATTATAAAAATTTAAAATTAATAAATAATATTATATATATATGTATATATATATATTTATCTTTATTAATTTTCATAATATTAAATAATATTTAAAGTAATTTTTATAATAGTGATTTTAAATAACAAATTTGAATAATGAATCTTTAAATAGACACTTTAATATATCTTGATAATAAAACTTGATTCTTATCTTGATTCAAAAGAATCAAGTATCTGAAGTCCTTCCAAATTATAACAGGTTTTTGTTTTAGAATGAAGGCTATAAGAGTATTGCTAATGGCTTAAGTGTGATTAACATGAGTGAAATGATTACATATGTAATACTGATGATTCTCTATTTTATTTACTCAATCTTAATTCTGGAGATTTTATCAACTTAACTTTTGCATTCTTCCATATATGATCTTATCACACATTCCTTTCACTTAAAAGGTAATTAAAAAAATAACTAACTTTAAAATTTGATAAATTTAATATGTTACATAATTTAGTTGATGCAGCAAGAAATCGTTATTGATTTTAAACCACACAAACACCTTCGAAATCGCTAACATGTAATTATTTTAATTTTACATAGAAAAATAATAAAAAAATTAAACCATCATGTTCTAATTATGTTTGTTATATATCTGCAAATAATAAAAGAAAGCTTATGCATGGAAAATATTAGTTATTTGTTGCCAAGGATAGAGTGGAAGTTGAGGATGGGTTGTACATCTTTAGGTGAAAACTTTCCCCTCTTAATATATGGCATCCAGTAGTTGGTCCATCTAAAATTACAGCTATTCCCACATCTATTGAATCCTGCAAGTGAGCAATAACATGCTTTCCTGACCAATGCTCATATTCATACAAAATGATTGATACTATAAAGAGAAAGTGAGGAAGAATACAATACCAACAAGCTTAAAAAGAGCTCTCCAACTTCCGTGGCCATGCTTCTGGATGTAATGAACCAACTTCTGATCTTCTTCAGGAGTCCAAGGGCCATTCATAAGGCCATTCTCATCACAGTAAGGTGATCTTCCCATGAGAAGAGAGTAGAAAATGATGTAAAGACTAATGGAGTTGGAGATGAAAAAATGGATAGTCGGTCATATCCCTTGTTTATATGGTTGATTTATGCACATCTCAAGGAATAAGACCACCATGTTATTTTGGTAAGAGATTAACGCTGATTTCAACAATGATTTTTTTTTATCGTACTAAAAACAAACCCTCAACCTTTTTCATCTGGGCTTAGGACCGGCATTGGCGGTTATGAAAAATTTTGATAAAATATTACCTCTAAATAATCTGTTGGATTTGCAATGAGGAATCGTGGTATAAAAATGATACTACAAAAAATAGAATATATTTATGATATGTCAATTGGTTGAAGTTATAGTCGATTATTTTAAAAGTAGATGAACACATAGTGAAGTTTCATTTCTAATAATTCTAACTATTGTTAGACATTTATAGTATCAGTTCTAAATAAATGCATATTCCATTTGATTGAGAAATATCAAAATGCCAGCATGCATAATTGAAAAATATAATCCAATATTTATAATAAACTAAGATTACTAAGTAAATACAACTTAAACATCTCACAAAATAGGAACATAGATGAAAGATTGAATTAAAAATTAATAAAAAAATGAAATGCAAACTAAAACATATAATAACATGCTTAAATGAGATAACTAAATATCTAAAAATATATTTTTAACACTAAACTTAAAACAAAGATTATTGAATTGTAATTAAAAATATACCAATTCTATTAAAATCAAATTCTATAATAGATCATTCAATCAACTTACAATGGTGGGAGATCTGCATCTAAAATGACTTCACTAAGGATTCGTTCATGTTCTTGAATGTTTTGCTTAATTTCACGTGATAAATTCTCTTGTCCCTGAAGTTTAGCAAAGCTTGGATAATAAGCTCTGGCTACAGCAACTTTTTTACTGTAGCAAGTTTCATTGCCTCTTTATGTTCCTTTGACCAAAGATAGTAACTCCCAGATTCAAGATCACAAAAACTCTCAGATCCATATAGATTTGAACCCTTATAAAGATTTGCTACAATTCTGTCACCTGGCTGACAGAAGAAAAATGATATGAACCATGACAGATTATTACTTTTGCAAGAGACACCATAATTTTGAACCATCTCAGATTTAGAACCAACAAATAGGTCAAGAAAGAATACAAATCACATACACCACAAACAAATGACAAGACTGCTAAAATTAACTATCGAACTACTATATTTCTGTCCATTTTATTTTATTGTAATCACTCCGCTAGTGGATTTCATCCATGTATAAGATTAGCCGGGCAGAACAAATCTTCATAATTGGAAATTCAATCATACCGACACTAAAACCAAACAAAGTAGGTGGAGCAACTTAAATATTTGAATACCAATTAAAAAATTATTGATTTTGCAAATAAATATATTGTTCTTACACTGGAATCTGAAGTGGATGGCATATTGGAAGCATCAATTGGTAATTTAGGTACGCTTGAATAAGTCAATAAATGCATTTAAATATCCCACAGAGGTAAAGACAAAAGATAGAAAAATAATAACAATACTTTATACATTCTGGAGGAATCATAGCATTTGACTATGAGTAAGATATATTACCCATTGATTGTGAATTAGGTTGTTCAATGCCCTCATCTGGTTCAAAGCTTTTAGATTTCCCATCACCTTGCTCTGCAATGCTTTGAACTATTTCCTGTATGTAGAGGACTATTCCAAAAAATTAATAAAAATAATAAAAACACTGCTAATCAAACACTAAAAAACTATTTCAGAATCATAGGTTGAATGCAAAACTTCATCACAAAAAAAAGGTTCGGTCATTCCGCAAATTATCCGAGATAAAAATGGTTGCCAAAAAATTCATTATTTCAACCTAAAAGATCACGGTAAGAGTTATCATAAATTTGATTAAATTTATGAAAGCTTCAATGAAAGGGAAAATACACCAAATACTAAAGAAAACTATTATTACGGGTTCAACAAATGAACAAAGATAAAATAATATAATTTCAAGTTTAAAAAATATCAGAAATAGAAAAAGTGATGACAAGGCAAACTTCCCGAAAAAAAAATAAGATGGAAAAAGGGTGTTCTGAAAGTAAAAAAAATAATAAAAGATCAATATGCGCACACTTGAGCTGGTATTTGAGCTGATGAGATTTACAAATAACTGAAGGAGATTGAAGCTAGTGCATCCATCGACAAAGTCATGGCTGCCTGCTACAATGGAAACAGCAGTACCAAGAGGGTGAGTGAAAGGCCTCACTGCCTCATGCTATGGAAAAATGACACCAAAGGCACAAATGGAGGCAGCAAGCTGATCGAAATAACATTATAATTTGCTGGCATGCTTTTAAAATGTTGCTCTCGATACATGGGAGAAATAAAAGAAGAATTGAAAAAGTTCTTCTTTTGACAGTTGTTCAAAGAGAAGTAATTAAAGTGAGGCTCCTTGGCTGTCACGTACTGCTTTTACATGAAAATATACACTATTCCATTTACATCAGAATCATAATTTTTTTTTTGAAATGAAAAGCTAAAGAGCTTTATTAAAGAGAAAAAACTGCCTTACTGTCTACAAGCATCCGACTCCTTTTCTAACAGAGTAATGAAGGAAGGAGGGATATTGCTCAAAGTAACATCACTCCAAATAAAAGAGCTAAAGCAAGCAAAGTTAGCACAAAGATCGGCTAACTTATTGCTTCCCCTATCTACACATTTAAAAACAACATAATCAAAATCTTTAATAAAAGAGAGGTCAATCGAATCATTACCACCTTTCTTCACCATCTCCTTGATGAAATTGATCATATTCATGTTGTCCCCTTCAATGATAAGGCCTTTGTAGTCTAGCATCCAATCTTTAATCACTAGTTTAATAGAAAGGATGGATTGAAGCTCTACAGCTGTTGCATCCCAGTGAGTAAGAGGCTTTCAAAAAGCCAACAAAAACCTTCCATAGTGATCTCTAAACACTCCTCCAATAGCAGCCTTATATGAATTGTGAAGAGCAGCATTTATGTTTACTTTAATCCAATCAGGTGGAGGAGAATGCCAATAGTTTAGCAACCTCGGAGGTTGATTAGCACCCTCAATACCTGAATTTGAGCAGCTTAAAGACTTTAAAACTGCCGAACTACAAACTACATCAGTAGCAGACATCGTCGAATCGTAATTTCTCCCTTCATGAACATATATATTCCTTGCTTTCCAGGAATGATATATTGCGTTACAAAATAAACTCTTCATCCAGGAGTTTTGCAAATCCAGCCATAAGAAACAAGCTTCCAAAGAGTTAAATTCTGGAATGCCAAATCCCCATTTGTTTAAAACAGCCATCACCTCATTAGTCTTCCTGCACCCGAATATGATATGATCAATGTTCTCAACTTCTTCAAATCCTCTAGGACACTTATCATAACCTTGCATTCTCCTATAACAAAGAAAATGATAACTTGGTATTGCATTTTTTATCAGCATCCACCAGAATAATTTGACTCTCGGATTTAACTTTATTTTATTAAACCGAGACCAAACAAAATCCGCTGTTTTTCCAGTTTTCATAGCTTCAACTGCAAGTGCTATCATGGTTTAAAATTGCGCAATATTATATGAGGCTCGCCTTGAGTCTCGCCTTGGTGCAATTCCAGTAAAAAATGCCTTGATGCTTACGCCTCGAGTTTTTTAATGAGGCTTGAGTCTCAACTTGGTTGAGGCCCGCCTCACCTCACTAGCATGAGGCTTACGCCTCACGCTATAAATATTAAAACTTACATAAATCTTGAAGTAAATGCCCGACATTGGACTCTATAGGAGAGGAGGAAGGGGAGAGAACAGTTCACCATAATGATGATTCAAATGAAGAACCCCTTAGTGATGACAATGCTGATGACTTATGAGTTCTTATGTGATATGTCAATGCTATTTATTTTTGGAAATCGGAATTATATGTTAATGAAAAGAATACTATGATTTCAGAAAGATAGAATTTTGAGTTGAACTATATTTCATGTTGTCTTATTATTGAGATATTTTGATTTCACTTCATATCATATGCTTTTTTGTATTTTATATTATTCACTCATTAGTATATAACAAATTTATTATTTTATGTTTACACAATCTTTTGATTTTGAAGCTTACGCCTCAAAACGCCTTGAGGCTTACGCCTTGCCTCACGAATGAAAAATGCCTCAATACCCGAATACGCAATTTTAAACATTGAGTGCTATTATGGTTTTGCCTGAGAGGTTATACATAAGCTCTAAACTGTCTTCACCATTCCATATGTCAATAAAGGTGATCAGATTAATTAAATCATTCCCAAAGAACACTTTTAGCTTGATAGTATTCCAATCTACATCTTTTAAGAAATTGTCCACCGTTAAGCTACTTCCTTCCATTGGGTTGACAAAAGTAGGCCAATTCAGAAAGCTTTTGTCCAAAACCCAAATATCTTCAAATACATTGATAGCTTTGCCATTTCTAACTGTCCACCTGACAATAGGTTTCAAGTATTCGCTCCCATTGCAGATCAATTTCCAAGAAACCGATCCACTTCTCCAAGCTGATTCCCCTTCCAGAATTCTCCCGTATTTAGGAAACAAAAACTTATGCATTAGGGACTCTTTCTCTTGAATATATCTCCAAGCTAACTTGGCCCTTAAATGCCCAACTTTCTTTGAACAAGAATTGATGCCTAGACCACCCCATTTTCTCGGTTTGCACATAAGGTCCCAACTAACATAGTGAAGGCCTGCATTACCATCACATTTGTTCTAGATGAATTTTCTGCATAGTTTATTAATTTCATATAGCACTTGTTTGGGAACCAAAGAATTGGTAGAATGAAATATTGGGTAAGATAATAACACAGATTTTGCCAAAGAAATCCTCCCAGCAAGAGAGATAAGCTTACCACCCCAAACTCCAAGCATACTCATTGTTTTATCAATAAGAAATTGGTATTCAGCTTTAGACAATCTCTTAAGAATCACCTTGATTCCCAGATAACTGAATTCTTTAACCTCTCTAAATTCCTTTGCTTTACAAATTTTCTTCCTCCTTCTTGTCTTCATAGATAATCCAAAAAGGATGCAAGATTTTTACAAATTCATCCTTTGACCCATCCATCCACGGAAGTCCATAAGAATCTCTTTTGACAATCTTGACCGACTTCAATTGAGCATTAGAGAAAACAATAATGTCATCGGCATACAAAAGATGAGAAACCTTAGGCCCATTAGAAGAAACACCAACCCCTATAGATCTCCCTCTCTAAAAGAAGGTGTTGGAAAGAAGTCGAGCACACATCACAAATAAAAAAAGGGAAAGAGGGCATCCTTGCCGAAATCAACTTTTGGCTTCAATCCACTTTGAGTATGAACCATTGATAAGAAGAGAAAACTTAGATCCCATGACACATTCAACTATCAAATTAGCATAAATGATAGGAAATTTAATATAATAAAAAACTTTAATCAATGTCTACCATCCCATGGAGTCATAAGCTTGCTCTATATCTATTTTAAAGGCAACCATCCCCTTGGAAGATTTGGAATGCCTAAATTTATGAAAAATTTCTTGTGCCACTAGAACATGATCCAAGAGGGATCTACCTTTCATAAAGGCCACTTGTTCCACCGAAATAATTCTGGGAATCACCAACAAAAGTCTGTTGAGAAGCATTTTAGCCACTATCTTATAGACCGAATTACATAAACTAATGCGTCTATAATTTTATGGAGAAACAGGAGTTTTGACTTTAGGAATCAAAACTATATTAGTAGCTTTCCAACTATCATTCATTTTTCTGCTCTTCAAAAAATGATCCACAGCTTTCCACTGATCAAGTTTGATGATATTCCAATAATGTTTAAAAATAGAGTAAGACATACAATTTTGACCCGGTGCAATATTCTTCCCTAGCTTCTTGATCACTTCCTCCAATTCTTCAAAAGAAAATTCCCTACTCATAATTCTTTTATCTTCATTATTCAAGGTTGTTAAAGAATCAAGACATCTCTCCAGATCACAATTTTTTTCAACCCATTTGTTGCTGAAATACCGAAACAGCACATCCTCATTGTATTTTTGATCTTCAACCATTACACCTTGTTCATTCTTTATTTTATGAATGAAGTTAGCATTTCTCCTTGCACTAGCATAAGCTTGGAAGAATTTAGAATTTGTATCTCCATTCACCATCCACTTAACTTTTGCTCGCTGTTTCCACCAAGTTTCAAGTCTAGCCATTATAGAATTGAACTCTTCCATTTTTGCTTTTTTGGTCCAATGGACTTCTTCTGGAATGAACCTGTCCTTAGCTTCCAATTCCTACATCCTCATAACTTTTGATTTCAGTTCTGCTTTAGATAAATTCAGAGCCTTGAATTTAGCTTTACTCCAGTAATAAAGGTTCTTCAAAGTCCTCTTAAGCTTTTGATTTAAAGCTTGAGAAGGATCTCCCGTAGCTTTCCCCTTCCATGATTCTTTCACAACAGCAATAGACGCAGGGATAGAAGTCCAAACTTCTTCAAATCTTAATACCTTCCTATTTTGAGATTTGAATTCAAATAAATTTAATAATATCGGACAATGGTCCGAAGCCATCCTTGTTAAATGCCTCACCAACAATCTATGAGAAGAATTAAAGGCTATTGAATTGACTAGGCATCTATCCAGCTTTTCAAGAATTCTCTCTGCTCCACTCTTGTTATTACACCAAGTATACTTGGGCCCAACACAAGCCATCTCGTGCAAGTCATTGCACGTGATAAAAGACTTCATCTCCTTTGGACCTAAGCCAAAAACAAACTCTCTTCCCCCTTTTTTTCTTCTTTGGAAAGAAGACAGTTAAAGTCTCCCCCAATAACCATAGGGAAATCTTCAATCAAATGATGCTCCAATCTCTCCCATAAACTCCTCCTCTTGTACACATCTTTGTTCCCATAGATTGTAGCAATTCTCCATGTTCCCTTATTGATCACATTGAGATCTCCAATAAGAATATGTGTTGAAGCTTCCAGCAAGTTAAAAGTGGCCAAATCTTGCCTCCATATTACTAAGATTCCTCCAGAGAGACCTTTAGAAGGAACATTACAAAATTCCCAACCTTCCCCAACCAAAGAACTAACAATCTTCTTATCCACAACCGTAAGCTTAGTTTCCACTAAGCCAAGGAAGAATAATCCAAACTCCATAATGAAATCCTTCGCATATAGAGAAGCTTTAGTCTTTTTAGCTCTTCTACAATTCTAAAAACCAATGGACGACAATAATGATCCAAGGGGAAAAGGTTCCCCGCCCTTGTCTTAACTTCTCCTTCCAATTTCCTATTTCTTGGAATCAATTTGATGGGACCTAAGTCCTTTAATTGCTTAGTCCTTTTCTTCCTTGTTTTGCTTGACCCTTCCTCTGCATTGCTGATTTAAACCTCCATATCTTTATTATCTAACACTTCTTCATTGACTCCTTCTGTAGGAATATGTCTTGCAGCTAAACTTACTTCAGGAACCTCACCTTCAACCTCAATAATTTCTCCTTCCTCACCGATGTTGATTAAAACAACAAACTGATTAAGATTCCATATTCTATCATCAGCTTTTGAATAATTGATGTTTTTGCTTCCATCACCTATTATTCCAAGATCTTCACCGTTATTGCTAGGAGGCAGCAAAGCCTCCTCAGAAGTATTCTTCTCTCTTCTGTCATCAATTTTCTTATGGTCCCCAACGTTCTCAACCTCTAATTGGACTACTTCTCCCACTTTTTTTATCTTTCTTAACTGAATATGTCTGACGAGGCCACTTATTTTGGAATCTGAAGTTTTTTACTCTCTTCCGCCCATAGTCCACATGTAACCATGGACCATAATCATCTTTATTAGCCTTGAAGACATCTTTCTCAATAGTATCAGCCATTGAATTCTTCCTCATAATAGCTACATCTCCCTCAACAGACCTTGATGCATCTTCATTAAGAATCTGCACTGGTTCCTCCTTGCTCACTTGACAGACTTTTTCCAAATGACCTATCCTTCCACATTTGAAGCAGATGAATGGCATCTTTTCATAACAAACTTTCTGATAAAATTTTCCCAATGCTCCTTCTACCCATACTCCTAAAGGTAGTTTTCCTTCCAACTTGATTCTAACACAAATTCTGGCATATTCACGCCTCACCCATTGAAACATGTTTTCATCAATAAGAAAAGGAATACCAACCTTTGATGCAATCTTACATACATTAATCATGTCCCAGCTTTGCAGAGGGAGATTAGGAAGCCTAATCCAAACTGGTGCCGTTAATCCCTTCAAAAAAGAGGGACTAAAATTAGGGGACCATTTGTCCAAACCGATTATGCTGCCACTTACGTACCAGGGTCCATTATTTAGAACAGCTTCCATAGTTTCTTGTTCCTCAAAGGCACATAAGACCCATCCACCACAAAGTAAAGTCATATGAAATCTTCCAAACTGGTTCCATTGCTTCCTTAGCTCCAAACCAATGACATGATAAGGAGCATAATCATGAAACACCTTAACAACCAGAGCTTTCTTCAATTTGTCAGAGTTTTCCAACTCATTTTATTGATTAAGTTTCACAAAACCATTATAAAAAAAAATCCTTCCCATAATCAAAATTGATTGTTCTGAAATTAGGCTTGGAATTCCAGGCATTCACCACTGATTTGCCCAATTGAGGAGGGATGACAGACTCCATTCCTTCCTTAGAGTTGCAGTTTCCCAACATAGCTGATTAACAAACTCTGACCTTCTCCAGGTCATTATTCTCCTTTTGCACTTCACTAACATCTTCTCCATCTCTGTGATTCCCCGTGACCTTGTCAACAGTTCCACCCAGTAAGACTTCATCCATAGCCGTCAATTTATTAATTCCCGATGATGAACCCTTAACAGATTCCACTAAATCTTCAGTTGCCACATCTCCATTATTTTTGCAAATTGCTGTATCATCCTTTCGACAAATCTCCTTCCGAAAAATGCTCGAATCATTGAACATTACATTTTTCCCTTTACCAATGCATTCCGAAATGATTTTCGGAGTTTGATGTCCTCCTTCATTGATCACAAGAGGTTTAGCAGACTTAAACCACAATTTGGTCTCCCGTTCGAACACCTTGTTAGCATCGCCAAAAGCAGGAGGCGATACACCTTGGTTATTGCGAGATAGAATTTTGATCGCGGTTGTTGCCGGGATATGACTGTCGCCGGCGCCGTAGGAAGCCCGACGTCCTTCTGCCGCCATCAGTGTCAAATGAAACTTGCGGGAATTCAGAATTTCAAAATTCCGTTAAACTCTCTTTCTAGAAACGTGGAGCTTCTCTCTCTAGTTCATTTCATATTGTATCGGAATCATAATTTGGTTGATGAAAGATTGAATTAAAAACTAATTAAAAAATGGAATGCAAACTAAAACATATAATAACATGTTTAAATGAGATAACTAAATCTGTAAAAATATATTTTAAACATTAAACTTAAAATTTAATATTGTTGAGATGTAATTAAAAAAATACCAATTTGATTAAAATCAAATTGAACAATAGCATATGTACTTTTAACGTTGATGGGAATTGAAATTTTCATGAATCTGTACGATTATTAATCTCTGCAAAAAAAAATGTTATTTTAGAATATTCAATGTATAGTTTGAATACAACCATTGAATGAATTAAAGCATTCATATACAACATATGAGAAAACAGTTGATAGAAGCATCATACCAGATATATATATATATATACCAGATCGAGCTGCCTCAAAGATATCTGTGATAGGAATTCATTGTTCATAATGTTAATAAGAATAAAAACAAACAAGAATTCTACAAATATTATTATAAAGATATAAGAGTTAGAAAAATTATGTTCAAATGTGTATGAATTGTTGAATGCAAACCTAATTTATTAATAGAAATCCGCAAACCCCGTTCATAGGAAATTGGAAAGACGTGAATTTAAGAAGAAAAAAATAGTACTTACCTCCAGTCACTTTGAATCACATATGAACCGACGAGAAGTAGATGATTGTTCTCTCTCTTCTCAAGTTCTGTGAAGAAAGATATTCTCTAAACTTTGTTGAATCTTTGATTGCAATCGACAATAATGCATGAAAGGATCTTTGAGGAAACATGCATTTCTTTGAAAAGAATTACAGCCCATAATCTTCATATATCAACTGTTCACTAATGAGTAATGCATCTTCAAAAGTGTTTCCTTCTACGACTTATAAGTTGCTAATACTTCTATGGCATATAAGCTATTAATACCTTTTTTCCTAAGGTGAGTTTGCAATCAAATGTTGTCGCACAACCTGCTAAGATTTGTTCCTTTTTGCTTCATTTAAACCTCCAACTCCGAGCATTTTTATGCGTATAAGAATTTTTGTTGGAACACAGTTACGTCAAAAGGTAACTTTATTAACTTAGATCATTCAATAATGTCTTATTATATTGTCATTATGGTCTTTTAATTTTTTGTTTTTAAAACTATCATTCAATAATGTCTCAAATTAATATTTTCAATTATGACTATGCCTTAAAAAATTAACTAAGCTCTTCGTACAAAACTCTCACAGAAATACATAAAAATACATGTTTTTTTTAAGGCCTAGAAATAAATTTTTTGCAATTCAGCAAGACTAAAGTCAGAGGAAGCCATCGCATATAGAAAAACTTCCATGAACGATTAGGCTAATGATTATGTTGAACACAACAATTACAACACCATATGATTTGGAATTACCAGTAAGAAGAAAGAAAAGAATCTTAATTTTATAGTGAGTTATGTCTTAAGCAAGCAGTAATGTCAATTTCAGGAGGAAAGAAGGATTGAATATAGAACTTGTGATTAGAAGAACAGAAGTCATTGTTTTCATGCAAAACTTGCAGCTCCCACAAAAAATTATAAATTCCATCTATTTGACAAGTAAAACTTTAAATAACTAAATTTAAGAGTAAAATACGCAAATGTCATGAAGAGATAGCACTTAATGCAAAGCTCTAACAGGAATGAATGGAGCCCCAATCATAAAGCCAACACCATTATATGGGATAAAGATAATGAAAACAGTGATGAGCGCATAGCAATCAGATAGTGCAGTATACTAGGAGTAAGAAATGCAAGAAGAAGAAATAATAATAACAATTACTAACTTAGTTCCGTTTAAAAAATGTAGTAGTAACTCAAATGTCAAGTTTGGGACAAAAAATTGTACTCTTACAAAGAAATAAATTATTGAAGACGATTAAAATTGTAATATTTATAAAGAAAGCAACTAATTATAAAAAAATGCTAAGTGGATTTGTAATAAATCAGAGCTTGTAATCTTGTAATGCTACGTGGAGCATTAAAAGCAACTAATTATAAAAAAAATGGAAGATAAATTAATTTTAAATCAATTAATAATAATGTATATATAAATAATTAGTGATCCATATTAGAATCAAATCCATGAAAGAAACTCATTTACATAAGTTGTATAAAAAAATAGATAATAATAAGTGAGTAAAAAAATTAATGATGTGATGAATTTATCAAAACATTATTAAATAATAACATAATAAGAAAATACCAAGGTTGTGAAAACCGGACCGGACAACGAACCGGAAGAATGAGAGGTTCATGGTTCGACCGGTTCGACCGGTCGAATCGGGGTCGAACCGGATGACGTAATAAATAATAATATAATTAAAAATAATACAATTAACATAATAATAATGACAATTTATTCATAAACATTTTATAATTTTAAAAGTTTTTAGACTAAAAAATAAACAAAATTCATAAATATATAATATATTACATAATTTTAAAATTAAATATAAATAATTATTA
>NW_021318587.1:225465-232652 GCF_001605985.2 Dendrobium catenatum
CAATAATATATATATATATATATATATATATTAAATTCCTATAGAAATAAAATTCACCTAATTAATCTAGATTTATCATTTTTTTAATTAATAGGTATTTGATGGCAATGTTGTCAATAAAAATAGTTACTTTAATGTTGATTAAATATGTCCCTTAATTAGACTATCAGAGATCTTAATTTCCTTTAATTAAATAAAACAAATTGAATCTATTATAAATCTTTTTCTTCAATTTATAATTTCATTCATTTTTCAAAATTTATATATCATAGCTAGGAGTTTAATCCAATCAGTGCATCATTTTATGTCTCTAATCTCTTTGCTTTAAAAGAATAAACAAAAAATATAAAAAATAAAATAAAATTGAAAGTAGATCGATCTCGCTCCATTAGATCCTAACCCCTTAATTAAAATATGTAAAAATCATAAAGTGAGCTAATAACTCAATAGGTTACTAGAATCTACAAGTGCAATTAATGCATGGTAGTATAAAGTAATATGCATGAAATCATTTAATCAATACATGAACATATAATTATAAAAACATGTAGTAATAAATGTGAACAATGTCATCTCTTATAAGCAATGAAAATTAATATAAGCAATGTAATTGATAATAAGTGAACAAAAGTCATATAAAGGATTTATACGTCCTATCATTTTATATGCCCATCTATTAAAAGAAAATTCATATTTTATTTTATATAAATAAATACATCTATCATTAATTGAATATTAACTTTACTACATCTATCATATGCATGTATATTATGGTTACTATCAAATATAATGTATTAGGTATCAATCCTAACAATTCTATCAACCTTATATGTAGTGTCATATGCTTGTGTATGCATCTATGACATATAACATCAATATCATATGTAATATATACCATGTATGTTATATAATTTATGCATATCATGTACCCTATACCAATCTTATCATTCATATCATATCATATACCCATGTACCAATTTTATCAATCAACTCATATGTTTGTATCAGTCATTTCCTACATCACATACATATTATATCATATCATGTTACTTATATATATATATATATATATATATATATATAAAGATAGATGTACCATTAAAGTATTTTTTGATGATGCCTTTTGCTAAAGTAATTTTTTTTTCATTCCCTAATTCTTCAAGTTTTTTGCCTTATACTGTCGCCAATGTTTCCCTTAAAGTTAAAGTACACACTTCTGACCTATTATGAAATAAAGAAATAATATATGAGTTAAATACAATTAAAAATAAATCAATCAATATTATTTACCTTAAGTCAATAACTTGTAAATCTCGCTTGACAATTTTCTTTTTATCAGCATGTCTATTAGTCATTCGTACTTCGTGAAATTTTATAACTAATAAAATGATATATGTATGAAATTTAAGAAATTAAAATTAAATATAACAAAATAATTAAAACAGTAAATAATGATAAAAGTAAGAAAAAATTAATTGACTAGCCTGATGGCAAATTTAGATTTTTCTTGATATCTTCAATTACTGATAAATTGATTTCTGGTGAATCTATATTATCAGTGATAGAGAGTTGTCTGTTTGATGTGTTGTTTAAAATAATTTTAAATTTGTCATTGACATTATAAAAACTTTATTTATTTCTTTTATTTGTCCATTGGAGAAAATAAAAGTTTTTCCTGTTTGTAAAATGTCATGGAATTTATCAATTATTTCGTTGAACATGATAGCATATATTTTTGAACCTTGAAAATAAAATGACAAAAAATGGTCATTTAGTTATTCAAAATAAAATAAAAATACAAAAAAAAATTTATGTTCAAATTTAAATCAATAATTTAAATAAAAATAAAATATTAAAAAAATTACCTCCTTATCCATTAAAGTAAGTTTCTGGATCTTTCCTTGACAAGATTTGAATGTTCGGACAATATCAATTTGAGTTAAGACAACAATAATACTCCAATAGAGTTGTTGAAGAGATAAATTCCTGATCTGATATTAATAAAAATAAAAAATTCGTTAGTAAAAAATAACAAACATGTTAATAATTAACTAATTTCATTTGTTATATTCAAATAGTAATAATATAACAATTAATTTAAATGTATGTTCATACCTTCTGATTGTTTGAAAGATTTGAAGATCTCTTTATATATAATATTTTTTGTATAAGAACCTTGAGTTGAAGTATATTTATCTGATATAATAAGCACTTTTGATTGGCTCATTGATATACCTCTTGATAATGCTATATATAGTTGTCCATGAGAGAAAACATTATGAGGAAGATAAATACCAACATTCAGAATTGTTTGACCTTGTGACTTATTAATTGTCATTGCAAAACACAAACGTATTGGGAATTATTTTCTCTAAAATTTGAATGGAAGAGCTTCATCATCACTTGTGCGCAATGGAATCCGATGTATCATAACAACTCTGCCTAAGAATTGCCCCATTGAAATTGTTGCAATAATAACATTATTTTTAAATGATTTACATATCATCCGTGTTCCATTACACAAACCATTTGAAGGGTCTAAATTTCTTAATAGCATTATTGGACAATTCTTCTTCAGAGTAAGACGATGTGGAGGAAGTCCATTAGGTGTTAATGAATTAAGAAATTCAATTTGATAAAGATTACTATTATCATTAGTAACACTGTCAAAACTAAAGTAAGTTACATCATCACCTGGAAAAATCTTAATATGCTTCTGATTTATTTATTATTATTATTTTTTTTTTTGAGAAGATGCATAAATAGCATTAAAATGAAAAAGTAGTTAACCTAATACAAACTAGGCAAAATAAGCATTTGGTACCTTCATCAACAAGAGAGAATGACCTTATTAAAATTAACTTTGTTAATTTAAACTTATTATAAATTTTATGAAATCCACTATCTCCTATTTTGAAACTGTTGAGATGCAGGGGATACCAAAATATAAAACAACCTGAGGGTTGATTAGAATCCCAGAGTTCCCATCCAGTTAGAGAATAAGAAATAGTAAAGATCTCATAAATATTTAGGCAAAGTTTAAAGTAACAAGTTAAACTAAGAAAAAGAAAATAAAAGATGAAAGAAAAAATACAATTCAAGAATAAATTCCAAGAGTTTGGTATAATTATACCAAACTTTAAGATCATATGGTTCATCTCCAAAATAATTCCAAATTTGTTGCTATCCATAAGAGAATCTCTCTTCATATTAGGGAGAAAAAAGGAAAGAAGAACCTTTCGAACTGATCTTCTCTTTGTGTTTAGTCATCTTTCTTCTCAGTATATCTTTCACCGACCCCAATGCTTGGAGTTCTTTAAATAAAACATGCTTTGAACTAGGGGAAACATTCTTCTTAAAAACTTTTTTGTCTTTTTTAAGAATAGTTTTTGAAAATTTCAAACTAATAGATGAAGGAGGAGAAGAAGACTCATAGATGGAAGTATGAGTGTAATTGCCCTTTACACCATCATCATCCACCAAGGTTGTTGATGGTTCGATATTTTTATTTTTTCCTCCCAAAACTTCAGCATCAGATTCGGTAGCCTTTTGAGGATTCAAATTTGAATTATGATCTTCCATATCAACAGGCTCCAAATTATGTGGAAGATTATTGCATTCCACTTCCACTAGGTCAGCCCAACAAGTTACCGGTTTTTCAATTTCAGCCAGATCAGGATTCAATTCCGTGACTTGTTCCTTCTCAACCTTTTCCATAACATCTTCCATAGTTAATGATATTTGAAAGTTCAAATTTTCATTAAACTTAGGAATGTATGTTTGAATAACAGTCTTAATTACAGCTGGCTTAGATGGAGTTAAGTCCGATTGAAGTTTCAAGTTCTCAGCAATATTAGGATAGTCCGTTTGAAAAACAGACATTGGTCTAGCTGGATTTGCAGGAGAAAAATCTGGCTGCAGCTCTTCAATAACCTTATCTGCCTCCTTGCTTTGAGGGAATTCAAAAATTGAATACTGAGATCCTGAAACATCCTCAACAGCCTCTGAAATTCGAGATTCAGTCTGAAATGAATTCAAATTTGAATTCTGGATAACCGTCCCATCTTCTTCTACCGTGGATTCAGCATCTTCCTGGTTTAGCCGTTTGAATTCTGCACTTTTCAATGGATCAGATATTACTTCAAGCTTGTTCCCATCTACCAATGGTTGAAAATTATTTCCTTTTTCAGCAAGTACTAAATCTTCATTTGTGCAAACCGATCCAAAATTTTTTCCTGACAAAACCTTAGTTTTGAACACAGGTTTTTTCTTTTGTTTGAACTTAACTTGCATCCAAGGACCATAAAGATTATCATTATGGTTTGAGATGGAAGGGATCTCCTCAACATTAGGACAAACTGAATCCAAATGCCCTATTCTACCACATTTGAAACAAAGAGATGATAGATTTTCGTATTCGAACTTTTGGAGAAATCTACCATTCGATCCTTCTACCCAAATACAAGCAGGGAGTTTGGAATTCAAATTAACTCTAATGCATGCTCTTGTAAATTCTCTCCTTCCCCACCTAAACATGTTGCCATCCAAAAATAACGGGGTCCCAATTCTAGAAACAATTCTGGAGATATTGGACTCATCCCAACAATGAAGGGGTAAGTGAGGAAGACGAACCCAAATCGGAGATGAAACACCTTCCAAAGATTGAGGTGAAAAGTTAGGAGACCACTTATCTAACCCAACTGCAAATCCCCCAACAAACCATGGACCACCATTAAGAACTTCTTCCATGGCTTCAAGAGATTGAAAGGAGAAAAGTAGCCAATCAAGGCCGAGCAGAGTTAAATGAAATTTTCCAAATTTCTCCCATTGTTTCCTTAATTCAATGGAACATTTTGAGAAAGGAACATATTTCCCAAGAATTTTAACAACCAAAGATTTATTCAAAACTTGGATATTAGACCTTTCTGTATCCAAATCAAGTTTAACAACATTTGAATATTCCATCTATTCTGGCTTTTTAATCCAATTGATTTTAATGTGTGGTTTTTTTATCCACGCATTAGAATTCTTAGAAGTAATTGGATTAATGATATTGACATTATCCTTGTCAATAACCTTGTCATTCTTCAAGATATCAACAAAATTTCTCCTTGAAGAAGAAGCTTCTTTGTCATTTGCTCCAGAAATAAAGTGAGATAAAGGGAATTTCGCAACTTGTTAGGAAACGACATTACCTCTTTCCCTTTACTCAAATCCGACAAAAGCTTATTCTTGTCCAACAAACCTCCCTCTTTGATAACAAGAAGTGATTCTAAAATCCAAAAATTGAGAGGGGAGATGCGTTTGAATGAGAGTCTACCTTTTGAATTCAACATTATTGGATTCGTGGAAGATACAGTAGAGTTGGTGTTCCGGTCATCCATAGATGACCGGCCACCTTCTACTTTCTCCTTTCCTTAGCACCCGAACCTTCAAAAATTTTTTCCAAATCCTTCCTTGAATTGTGAAGCTTCTCTCTCCTTCTTCTGCTAATTTTTTTTTTTAATGCAATTAATATGCTTCTGATTAAGCTTATCAACATACTCATTTTTTGTAGCTAGAATAGATCTTTCCATAATGTAATCTGAAGATATGGATTTTTCTTGTAGTGATGGAAATATAACATTTATTAACAATTCTTCTGAAGTCTGATCATCTAAATAATGTATTATCATCTAATCTAGAATATGTACCAGACCATCTTCATATTCCTCTTCTTCTTTATTTCCAATTCTAAGAATGAAATCACAAAATAATTGATCTATCCTCGCTCGCATATTCTCTCTTAAACTAAAAACTTTCATATCTGACCATAAGTATGACTTAACCATGCTATAGTTAATAGTCTCTAATCTTGATGCACGTCTAACCACTGGCAATACTTGACGGAAGTCGCCTCCAAATACAATCACTTTACCAACAAAATAAACAGAATTATTCATAATATCTTTCAAAGTTTTATCCAAAGATTCAATAGCTGTTCGTTTAACCATATGAGCCTCATCCCAAATTAAAATACTTGCTTTTTTAAGTAACTGAACAAGTCCACTTTATTTTTTAATTGAACAAAAACTGGTCTCTGTTGAATTTATAGGTATCTTGAACCTTGAATGAGATGTTCAACCTCCAGGTAATATTGATGCAGCCACTCCCGATGTTGTTGTTGCAATCGCTAAGTGTCCATTATTTGTTAAAGTTGCAAGCAGTGCACGATATAGATATGTTTTATCTGTCACTCCAGGACCATCTTTAAAAAATATTCCATTCTGTTTCTTATCGACATGATTTATAATTTTTTCGTACGCGTTCCTCTGATCTATATTAAGAGTGAGTACCATATCTATATCTTCAACCAGAGTAATAACATGTCGCTCTTCAAATATTTCCCTATTATGAAGTTCATCATTATAATCAATAAAGTCCTCTTCAACAGGTGGTAATTTTGGCAGGTCAAAATCATCAATTGTCTTCCTCATTCTCTCGAGAAATGTATTTATATCTAATAATGTTTTTGAGATGTATTCATTAGAATAAATTTTCTTATTGTTTTGATAGTTGTGAGACAAATCCATATAGTAATCATTCCATAATTGGAGAACATTAGTTGGCTCGCAATAAATAACAATAATAGAAATAATTGTCGCAGTGCATCTGGCATTTGATAATTGGATGTATCATCTAAACAATCTGATATATAATGATCTGTTTCTAGGAGACCAAGTTTATCTGTAGCTTCTTTAAAAGTAGAACATTTAATTCCATGAACTTGTAATAAATCAGAGAATTATATTGGTCCATACACATGATTTAATAAAATTCTGAGATAATATCTTTTATCGTCTGATGGATTTGTTCTGTTTATATGACCTATTTGTTCATATCTTTGTCTTCGCTTCCATTTTTTTTGTTTTATCCCACACATATTTTTCAGGAATTTCTCTATAAAGGTATTTCTTTTCCTCTGAATCAATTTTATTAAGATGAAAGAACTCGGTAAGAAAAGATTAAAAATAAGAATTTTTGTTATAAAAATTGGTTTAATTTTAAAAATTCTGATAATTGGGAAATATATAAAGTGGCTCGTAAGGATGCTAAGAAAGCAATATGCGATGCAAAGACATTAGCTTTTAGTGATTTATATAATAGATTAGATTCTAAAGAGGGAGAAAGATATATATATAAGTTAG
>NW_021318587.1:235376-247107 GCF_001605985.2 Dendrobium catenatum
TATATATATATATATATATATATAACACTTAATAACATACCATTTTCTTCTTGGTTAAATAGCTCTTCCTCTATTAGGGACGACCTTATAGTCTAAACTAGAATTTGTTCGTTCATTCTTTCAAACTTGGAAGTTCAATCTATGTTTTGATGCCATCCAACCTCTCCATTTGGGAATAGAATAGGATATTATAAAGGATTGTAACATCCAAAATAATGCTTGATCTTTCGGTATGTTCCTGAATGTGAAGTTAATATGATATCACGTTCAATGAAATCTGTAATATTGCCTTCAATCCATATTGCTGCTAGTTGTGACATAGTAGGAGCATTATAAACTCTTTGATCTACTCTTATATCAGATCTAATGTGTATTTGAAGGTTTTCTAGTATACCTCTATTACTTAAAGAACTGAAGAATTGAGCGTACGGATTTCCAAAAAGTATGTCCATTAAATTATTTACTAATTCCTCTGAAAGATTTAAATCTTTAAGGGCATTCATTCGATTATTTGTTTCAGCATCAGTATCATATATATATAATTGGAACTAACATGGACCATTTGAGCTTTTTGTAATTGGAGGTAAACTATAGTAAATTTGTCCTTGAGCTCTAAATGTGTAAATCCCATGTCTTGCATTTGCTAAATTTTTATCTAAATAATCTCAGAAAGATGTGAATGCAAATATACTGTTATATGCTCTAATCTTACTTCTGAATTCATTCGAATCAGAGGAAGAGGTAGTAATTAATTCATAAAATTTTTCATTAACTTTTGTAGGAGCAAGCCGGACTTCACCATTGTAACAACAAAAGGTTGGTGGCTCGAATTGAAATATCTCTGTATTACAGTAGAAGCATGAACGTGGATGTTCGAGAAAATGTAATTCTGACATACTTGATTCATAATCTATAATAACATCATTTATATTTGATACTTCAATATCTGTGTGTTCAAATATAAAAAATATTAGACATTTAGAACTATGAAATAGACATAAGTTAATTATTGTTGTTCGGTAAAAATGAACCTGTAGAATTTGATGTTGATGGCAAACAAGTAATTTCTAAATTAGAAAATTGCTTTCTTCTTTTTTTAGCAGAATTGTTAGCTTGAATATTTTTTTTCATTTTTGGTCAGTAGACAGTTTAGCATATCGTTGCTTGTCATAATCTTTTTTACTTTGATCTTCCATAGAAAATAGATCTATAAAAAATGTTAACAATATTAATAGATGTCAATAATTGTGAAAAAAAATTAAACAACTAAAAAATTAAAAATAAAATGAACATGACTCATCAACGTTCGTTGGAGGGGAACAAATTCATAATTTGCAAATTTAGAAAATTAAATAAAAAATTCATTCGATTATTCTAAGCTTAACAATAAGAGGAGTTCATATAGATAAGACTAAATATTCACAATAAAAGACTTAATATAAAGCAAAACAAACAATTCTCAAATATAAAATTAAAACATAAATAAAATTTAACTTAAATTATGCTAAAAAAAACTTAAATTATGCTATTAGTCATTTTTAATTTTTAATAAATGAAGAAAAAAATATAATGTGAATAGACAAAAAAGTGCACAAAAAAAATCATTACATAACAAAATAAACAATAAAATGAAAGTAAATAGACATAATCATTTAAAATATTATAAAAAAGATAGAATTAAATAAAATAATCAAGAATGACTAACCTTCAAATAGAAGCCTTCATTCAGACAAAATTATTTTGAAGAAATCACATTATTGGAATAAAGGATAAACTAAACAATCTTAATGACCCTTCGTCTTCCTCAAACACAGTAGCACGCAATCTGTAGCAATGAAAAATAAATTGGTAAATAAACCAACATTCAAGAAAATTAAAAAAATAACCCTCTCAATTTAATGACAAACCACTAATAAATGAGGGTGTAATAAACACATGTAAGAATAGATAACATGGTGCAAAAAAAATATATTATTAATACGTCATCAAAAAATTATCTTGATCGGGCGCGAAGATGCAAAATCATGTTGGAAACTTCAAAAATTAATTCAGAGACCATCCAAACTCTGATTTAGCAAACTTACAGTCAAACTGAGCGTCTCAGAAATACGAACCCGCCGACACCAAATCCGACTCAATCCGAACCCAAATGAGCCCAAAACAAATATCCGAAGCACTATTGGAAGGTTCAAACAACAATTCAGGTTACCAAACGGTTTTCAAATATTACGTGCTTATAGTCAAATTGAGCGGCTCGACGAGACAAATCCAAAGAGCCCAAAATTGCCATATTTTGACATCATTAAGGCCTTCAAATGTCTAAAGAACGGTGCATGATCAAGGGATTCAACATCGGCCGTCCATCTAACCACTCCCCATTTACCCTTGATCTCTCACCTATTTAAAGGCCATGCCACTCCAGAAAATCTATAAATAGACCACTCATTTCTCTTGAGAGGGAGACCAAAGAAGGGAGAAGAGAAGTAAGAACCTCCTCGTCGGCCACCGCCGGAGTTTTGCCGGACCACCGCCAGAGTTTCGACAGACCACCTCCGGTCCACCGTCGAGTTTCGACGGACCACCGCCAAAGTTTCGACGGAGATCTGCCGGACCACCACTTAAAGGCCTATGCTCCACCAGGCCACCATCTGAGGCCCGGACTCCCACCGGACCATCGCCTGAGGCCCGGACTTCGCCGGACCACCAACTTAGGCCCGGACTTCCACCGGACCACCACTTAAGGCCTTGTGCTCCACCAGGACACCACCTGAGGCTCGGACTTCCACCAAACCACCACTTGATGCCCTCACCTCAGCCGGTCCACCGCCTGATGGCGTTGCTCCGCAGGACCACCACTTAAGGCCGTGCTCCACCAGGCCACCATCTGAGACCCGGACAACCACCGGACCACCACCTGAGGCCTAGACTTCGTCGGACCACCACCTTAGGCTCGGACCTCGTCGGACCACCACCTTAGGCCCAGACATCCACCAAACCACCACTTAAGGCCTTGTGTTCCACCAGGACACCACTTGAGGCCCAGACTTCCACTGAACCACCGCTTGAGACCCTGAGCTTCACTAGGCCACCACCTAAGGCTCGGACTTCTGCCGAGACATCACTTGAAGCCTTGTGCTCCACCATGCCACCTCCTGTGGCCCAGACTTCTGTCGGACCACCACTTGAGGCCCTCACCTCCGCCAGACCACTGCCTGACGCCGTTACTCCATTGGACCACCACTTGAGGCCTTGTGCTCCACTAGGCCACCACCTGTGGCCCGGACTTCTGCCAGACCACCACCTGAGGCCCGGACTTTTACCGAACCACCACTCGAGGCCCGGACTTTTGCTGGGCCACCACTTGATGCCTAGAGTTCTACTAAAGTACCGCCCTACTACAATGGTCTTTCTTACCCTGATCTCTTTCCGACTACGATCCTTATGACCTCAGTCGCTTACTATAGTCCTTCCGACCTCCATCAACAGACAACAGTCTTTCTGACCCCGGTTTCCTGCTGATTACAGTCCTTCTGACCTCCGTCACCTACTATGGTCCATCCGACCTCCATCACTAGACAACGGTCTTTTTGACCACGGTCTCCTGCCAACTACAGTCTCTCGGGCCCCTATCTCGTGCCTACTATGGCCCTTCAAAGCAAACAAACATATCTATATTGATTATTGTAACTCCCACCATGTAATGTGCTCTATATGATGTACATTTGTGACATCAAGCTAAGGCCTTCTCCCAAGGAAGGGCCCCATTTGTAATCGACTGCAAATACTAGTGGATTCATTCAAAGTGGGCTAGGCCCTGTGGTTTTCCCCCTTTTAAGGGGTTTCCACGTAAAAACTCTGGTGTCTCTTATGAACGCTACACCCTCTCTCTTATCAGATTGTGTGCTGGATCTTCGTACAATGCTAAGACCTTAAACTATATATTTCTCTATCGCCGCGAATACTCCAGGACTCAATAATTATGTCAATTAATTCTATCGCAGTGTCATTCTATATTGTTAACTGACACCCATTGCCAGTCAAAATTTTATCAAAAAGTAGTAATAATTTTTTTCAATTATATCAAATAAATAACATAAATAAATTTTAATTTTAAAACCATTAAAATCTATAAAAATTCTCAACTTAATTGTAAAAATTATGAAATCATCGTATAGATAAAAATTTTCAAATTTCTTTGTAGACAAACTAAAAAAAATGAGGATATCAAATTCAAAAAGAATAAATAACAAAGTTATGATTTAATACCAATATCTCGATAATAGATTTAACAACACAAGTAATCAATTGTGTGAATTATCATTTATCTATTATTTTAGTTTGCATGTTATTTGTATCAAGGAAGGTTTGCAGTTTAGTCTAAAATAAGCATACAACCAATCCTGTTTTATTATGGATGAAAGGAATAAGATCTCGGATGAGGTTATTTCTTTCAACTGGATTTATAAATTGAAGCTAAATGCTAGGCTGGAGGTGTTCTTATGGAGGCTGTTTTCGAATGCTTTGCCTACTGCTGAATTCCTCTGTAAAAGAAATATTGCTAATAATCCTCTTTGTCCAATGGGCTATGAAGTATTGGAAGATTGTAATCATATTACTACTTGCTGCAGTAAATTACGGAAGGTGCTGGATGTTCTGAGAGGATGGGGATTTCATATTCCTATTTTTAATGGGTGGATTGATTTGATTGCTTGGGAAAGCTTAAGAAGCAAAGGGACGGTAATGTGATGTTGATTAAATTGTATTTTATTGTTATATGGTTTGTTTGGAACCACATGAACAAGGTGAAGCATGGAGGACCGAAGGATAGCAATGTGTTCATTACCACTTCTATTCTCAGCTGTATGAGCCATGGTCATTCTCTAGTGTTTCAATCGGGTAACTGGGTTGTTAATCAGTCCAATGGGCTGTCTCTTAATAAATGGCAACCTCCTCCCTCCGGTTGGATTAAGATCAACATAGATGCATCTCTGAAAGGGAATTATGAAGCTGGCATTGGAGGAATTGTTAGGGACTGCAAAGGTAGATTCTTACTTGCGTTTGGAAGGAAGAAGATTCATTGGGATATTGCCCAACTGGAAATGGTGGTCATCAAAGAACTGGAAGATGTTCTAAAAGGCAGATTTTGTGGAGTTGAAGGTATTATCGTTGAAGGTGATAATAAGAATGTCATGGATATTCTTCATAAAGTGCACAGTATACCGAAGAATATGGACAAAGGATTGATGATTGAGGATTCTTCTCTTCTTATAGAGGTAAATAATGTGATTTTTCATTAAGTTAATCGTGGTTGTAATAGACTAGCAGAATTTTGTGCTAGTCATGCTATTTCTTCAGATTTTATTTGGGATTTGTTCTGTGAGAATGTTTTACCGTCTTCCTTTTGTAATATGGTAAAGGAAGAGTGTGTAGAAGTTCCTCACTTTTTGTAGTTTGTTTTAGGCTTTGTTTTTCATTTTATGCAATTTTTGCATTCATCAAAAAAAAAAAAAAACCAATCCTGTTTTGTAGCAGGAATTTAAAAAAAAAAAGTAATATAAACATCTAAACGAAAGGAGGACTCGACCAAGGTCCTAGCCACTAGGAATTGTTAGTTATCTATTATTTTAAACTGCATTTTACAGGTACTTTTTATTTTAAAAAATAAGTGCTCTTAAAGTCTAACATGCAGTAAAAGCTTGCTTCAAAGTTAAGCAATTCCAAATTACTAAAACCTGCAAGCTTGAAGTTCTTATTCATGTTCTGAATGATATTGTTTCATTTGGTTTGAAAGATCAAGATGCATAACTTTCCAGTGTTGGATGAAATTATGTTATTAAACTAAACTTATTTATTTCATTATAATGCTCCAAATAAGATGCAGTTTTTGTTACTTCAATTGTAGTTGTTTATTTAAAATTTCTCAAACTAGAATTATTAACTTGGTTGCTAGTCATATATTTTGGTGCATAGCTCTGAAATTCATTCAAGCAGCTCGTTTTGGTATACACAGCAAAAGAATATAATTGTTTGGACTCACTTTAGACCCACATTCATAATTATATAAATCATTAAATTTTGAAAAAACTAACCAAATAATTTATCTGAGTTTAATTAAATTTAACAATTATTAATCCAAAATAAATTTTAGAATATAATCACATAAAACTTATTAAAATTTATTGCAATTCTACTCTGATCCAGACAATTTATTAGTGGATGTCAAAGCCAAGGATTGAAAACAGATAGTTTGCAATATATTGGTTACCTTCCACTAAAAACTAATTTGAAAAACATAGAACTCACTTAGGACGTGATAATAATAATAAAAAAAAAGGTTCCTGTCCTATGAGTATTGGGGAAATAGAGGGAAAGAAAGCAATTATTTGATCGGAAGAAAATTTAAAAGAGCTTCCACCTAAAGCTTAGTCCTACTGTTTCCTGATGAATCAGACAGAACAGACAAAAGAACTTTTCATCAAGGAGAGGGAGGGAGAGAGAATGAGCGAGAGAGAGATGGAGTGAGAGACAACTGGCAGATGATGAAAACCTTCCCTATGTAGCACAAAAAATAGTGGTTTGTGGACTGCTTATGAAGGACAGGAGGGTGGGGGATTGCCAACTTGGTTGATCAAATGACTGGTGGGAATTACATTTAATGGGGGAGGTGCCTGCAAGGCTAGTTGAGCCATTAGGATGGCAGCAAGCCCGCAGGTGCTACAGATTACCAAGGTCACACTGGATGAGGATTTTCATAATATTTGCAGGCTACTCAAGCCTACTTCCCTTCATGGAAAACCACCAGGTGCATGCATGTCAGCCTAAGAAGTAGTTGGGATAAATAATTTTTGGTAACATCTAAATGGTTAGAAAAAAAAATACATTAGAGTTATGTAAGAAACCATTTAATTAGAATATGTATGTCTTTGTTGATACAGATTGTGTTAACCATTGCTAATAAGACTGTCTTTGCTGATTTTCATTGCTTTTTCATATTGGAAAACTATTAATTTTTACAGACATGGACACAAATTGCAGGAAAAATATTCCAGTAGACCTCTTAAGGAGAATTGCATGCATTTTGCTGCAAGCATTGGGACTTGTATCAGTTATTTTTTTTATATGCTCAAGGACGCCACTCTATTTGTGGCATATTCTTGTTTGCCATGGCCTTTTATAACTATAGTCTTACTGGTCTATAGGTCATTATCTGAAACAAAGTGGAGGCCCGGATTTGGTGTTTCCCATGAAACTTACCTTATTGGGTGTTCTCTTTATGAAAGAATTTAATTCTAGATGGCATGGCATAAAAATTAATATTAAACTTCGATGTTGAATTTGAAATTTAGGAAATAAATAAACGTTGATTTCAGTTATAAAATTTGTAATCTCAATTCACTCCAGAACAGAAGCATTGGAAAGATGTGCAATCTCATAAACTTAACTTAGAAGACACTTACTCTATTACGATACAACTCACAAGCTAAATTCATTACAATTACCCAGTATAAAGTGTTTGAATGCGAAGTGTGGGACCAAATATCCCAAAAAAAAGTTCAATGGAATACAGAGTTTCACCTCAAAAGGAACTTGGCCTTCTGCAAATGAACTTGCCTCAAATAGGTGGCTGCGATCTAAGAACTCATTCATTCAAGGGATAATACATAATGAAGAGAGCGATGGGATGATCACCACTACAAGTGGTTGCTATCACCTTCAATTTTCCTATTGTTGTCTATGACTCCATTGTGAGTCTCAATTGTCGAGCTCATCGAGGTTATGCAGATGTTGACTTCATTTTTGTATGATGTCTATAGGATTCATCCAAACTCCTACCTATTGATTGGTTGGCATTTCTCCCGGTGTCAATCATCTAGACTTCAATTTATGATTCAATCCAGACTTCAAATCAAACCTAGGCTTTAAATCAACCCAGAATTCAAATTAACCCAAATCTTAAATCAAACCAGATTTCAATTCATTGTCCAAACCATATTCCAGCTTAATATCAATCCAGGCTCCAATCAATCAAAACTCCAGATCAATATAAATCCAAACCTAAAATCAAACCAGGATTTAATCAATCAAAATTAAAACCTGTCCAGACATTAAATCAATCCAGATTCAAACCTATCCAGACTTTAAATCAATCCAAATTCAAACCTACCCAGACTTCAAATCTATATAGCCTTCAAATCAATCCAGACATCAAATCAATCCAATATTTAATCAATCAAACTTCAATTAATCCAGACTTCAGCTGATCCAGACTTTGATCATGTCTCCAAATTAGCTTCAATCATATCCAATCATTAATAACCACTTAATTGATTGTGATTGATTTGGATAATTCAAATTCAATCAATCAAATTCAAAATTTAGTTCAAATCCAGAATTCCAGACCAAAATCCAAGGTTAAAGGCCTTCCTGAAAAATCCTTTTTGAGTGATTTTTCAATCATTTCAAAATCTAGCCATGCCAATATAATTTCATTGAAAGAAAACCTTCCCTATGACTGAGAGTGTGAGACCACTGGCAGATGATGAAAACATTCCCTATGTAGCAAATCTTTGAATGGTTTCCTAATGATTAAAACAGAAACAAAGCGACCTAAGTATGTAGAGGGAGAGAGGAAGAGAAAATATATGTGAGGGAGAATATCAAATCAATCTCTCTGCAACAAAAATATTTTTTCCTTATGAATCACAAAGAAACAAAGCAAATAAAATTGTAGAGAGACAGAGAGAGCTATTTCATTCATGCTAACTTCAAGTAAAATTCCATTGCCTTGGAGTAATTCAGTAACTCCTTAATTAATACTAAAAAGTAAATCATGACCTAAAACCTTTTGTTGTGTCCTTTTTTAAAAAAAAAAATTATTTCTTAAAGTTTTAGTGAATTTTGTTTGCTAAGAACCACTTTTCATCAAGTAGAGGGATACAGAGAGAATAAGTGATGGAGAGGTAGAGTGAGATAACACTGGAAGCAGATGAAAACCTTTCCTATGTAGCAAATCTTTCAACGGTTTCCTAATGATTAACACAGAGATAGAGCATCCTAAGTGTGTAGAGGGTGAGAGGAAGAGCAGATATAGGTGAGGGAGAATATCAAATCATTATCTATGAAACAAAAAATATTTTTTTCCTGATGAATAACAAAGAAATAGAGCAAAAAAGACTGTGGAGAGAGATGGGGCTATTTCATTCATGCTAACTTCAAGTAAAATTTGATTGCCTTGGAAGAATTCAGTAACTCCTTACTTAATACTATCAAGTAATGCTTGTAGGAAAGGCCAGCAATAAACACAGCTGTCTCCATATCATAGAGAATAACATTGAAAATAAAGCTAATCAATAATTTGAACAATGGTTGGGAATGATATATCTTCTTATAAAATTTTGAAGGATGTATAGAAATTTAACTAAAAGAATAATAAACTACAGGCAGACCAATGTAATTTTTTAATGTTTTATAAAATAACTTTCTAATACAAACATTTCTAATTCAAAGATGTTTCAAATTTATTAAATAGATTGTAGAAACAAATCTTAATTAATGTGAAATGAAATAATCAAGCATCAAAATTTGATTAACATTAAACAGGTGGATATTACTATATTCAACAAAACCATTTGCATAAGATTTATATGAGCAAGATCGTTGAAAAACAATTCCTCTTTCTTGAAGGTCAGCAAATTCAAGTGACAGATATATTACCTCATATTCAAATATTAAAACTTAGATGTTTCATGAAAACTAAGTAGCAACATACAATACAAATTTTTTAAATACAATTAGTACTTCAGATTTCTAGCATAAAGAATAAAACCATAGCAAGCTTGTTGTAATCATACACAAATGACACAAAATATTAGTAGCTTGCATTTGATATAATAAGAGTAATACCCTATGCATACATCTCATCCTATTTGCAATAAAATGAAAAAGGAAGAAGCTTTCTTTTCCCGATGGTATATGTAAAACAATTTTAAAAAAATGATAAAAGAACTGATATTTATAACCCAACAAGCCATAATCCACAAAATGAAATAACATATTAGAATTTGAATGACATAATCATTTATTCCATAAGTTATCATTTGTATTTTTCTTAATAAAAAAACAATGAAATCTTTGGCTGGGAAAAAAACAATGAAAGCTTCCTAAAGACGCTAAAATTGGACACTTTGGTGCCCTTAGAACTTCTTTCCCGAAAAACATGGAAGATTAAATACATTAACTCAAGAAGAAATTGCTACAGTAGAATGAATAAAATAAGGATCATAGAAACACAGTAAAAGCTTAAAGGAGAACAATGATTAGAAGAAAACGTACATCTGGTTTAGAAATGCCGATCAGTCGGAGGTGATAACTAGAATCAAAACAGAAAAGTTGTTCTCCGTGCAGCTTAGAAATGCCGAACTGGAGAGCTTATCAGTCGAGCTGACTGGTGGGTTGATGCTTTTGGCGAGACACAAAATCGGTATAGTAGTTGTGTTTGGCGAGTGGAAGATGAGAGAGCAGAAAATGAAAGAAGTAAAAAAGAAGTGCTTGGGCTTTAAATCGGGGACTGTTCGATCAGGAGACTGGTTCGTACGGCAGCGACGGCCATGGTAGTCGTTGAATTGAAACTCCTTGGTATGGTAGTTGATGAAAGGGTGGATGGTGGAGTAATGCAGAAGTTTTTCTCTTCATTACACTACAGGAACATGAGGTCTCCAGAAATGAAACGGCAAGGGGCTGCTTTCGGAAGTGGAATGGCCAGATGATGCAGCAATCGAAACGCTCAAGACGCACCTTATTTGGAAGTCGAGCGGTCAGCCAGATGTGATAGAGAAAATTTAGGGTTGGAATCCGACAGCGGCAGCGGCAGCGGCAGAAGTTGAACTGAAATGATTGGTAAGAAAATAATAGTTAATAAAACATTTATTCCTCTTTAAAACATTTTAAAGAATCGTGAAATGCTAAAAAAATATTTATTCCTTTTAAAATATTTTAAAGAATTGACAAACGCTAAAAATTTTATAAATATAGTGATAAATAAGAATTTGAAGAGGCAGATATGAACGTGTCAGATTAATTTGAAATTTAAAGATGAACGATTAGGATTTGATAAGAGTGGAATCCCAAGCCAATCTTATATAGTTGTATAGATTTACCTCTGTTCCACTATTGGCATCTCTTCTACTTCCTCTTTAGAAAGCTCATGAATTGTCTAGTCATTAAAGCTATGTCATCTTCATCCTTAGGTTGTGATAGATCACTCTTCGACTCCTCCACTTTCAGTGCAATGTTCTTCTTGTTTCGTGGCTCTACTGCATTAATCTTTCTTTAACTCACTCCTTGCTCAAAGCAATTAGTGATCCAAAAAGATTGTCAATAGAGTAAACATTCAAATCTTTAGACTATGTAATTATAGTAATTTTAACACATATATAGTAGGAAAATAATGGAGAATCTTATTAACCATTTCAACATTTGTTAGTTCCCTACCTAATGCATATAAAGAAGTGACTATCTGTGTGAATCTTGTGTACATGTCAGAAATATATTTATTAGATTTTATGCGAAACAATTTCTAGTCATGTAACAAGATGTTTAATCTATATTGTTTTACTTCATTAGTTCCTTTGTAAGTTATACAAAGTCTATCCCATATGTCCTTTTCACTTTTTGAAAGTGAAATGCATGTAGCCTTTGTTAGGAAAGTTGCTATTTGCATGTTTTACATTAT
>NW_021318587.1:250388-258353 GCF_001605985.2 Dendrobium catenatum
ACATCTGGATCCAAAAACATTTTGTAAACCACTGGTAGGCTGTTTGACCTATTCAGCTACACCTAAATGGATGATATTTTCAAGTTTATAAAATATTTTTCTCCTATCTAAAAATTTAGAATAACATCACAAATTTTTTCTTGTAACAAAAATAAACCCTCAACCTTTTTCATCCGGGCTTGGGACCGGCATAGGCGGTTTTAAAAATGTTTTTTTTTAATGTTATCTCAAGCATTATATCACAAAATAAATATATCAACACAAATTTTAATAAACATAAGGTAAACACAAAAATATAAAATATATCTATAAAATTAAAAATCTTCAAAAAATAAATTTAGAACTTCATATAAATAATGCATGGAAAGTAGATAATTGTTATCTCTCTTCTCAAGTTCTATGAATAATAAGAACATGGAGGTAGATTTTAAAGGGCATTGAGGGACTTGATCTTATTTAATACATGTTCGTTTCCTTTGAAGAAAGAAAGTCTCTAAACTTTGTTGAATCTTTGATTGCTATTGTCTGAAGCAAGCAGTAATGTCTTTCATGCAAAACTAATTGCAGCTACCACAACCATTTATAAAATTTCATCTCTTAGACAAGTAAAACTTTTAATAAATATATTTAAGAGTAAAATACACAAATGTCATGAAAAATTAGCACTTAATGCAAAGCTCTAGTAGGAATGAATGGAGCCCCAATCATAAAGCCAACACCATTAGATGAGATAAGGATAATGAAAACAATGATGAGCCATAGCAATCAGATAGTGCAGTTGGAGTAAGAAATGCAAGAAGAAGAAACAATAATAACAATAACTAAGTTATATTTTAAAAAGTTTAGTATTAACTCAAATTTCAAGTTTGGGACAAAAATAATTGGTTGAAAATCAGAGCTTGTAATCTTACAAAGAAATAAATTATGGCACATGATTAAAGTTGTAATATTTTCAAAAAAAGCAACTAATTAAAAGCAACTAATTAAAAAGAAATGATAGTTGGAGTTGAAAGAAATGTTGAACGAAAAATAAACAAGCCATATCAAGTATCAGTACGAAATATATATAGCAAATATGAATATTTTTTTTAAACTTCCTCAATTTTGATTTTTTTATGTTGAAGTTCGCCAACTTCATTTGAATCCATCTTTATAGACTGAACTGTTAGTGAACGGAATGTTCGGCTCCCATAAATTTTATCTTGAGCCTTTACTAAGAATGTCATCTCCTTCTCAAGAATATTTTTGATGATGTTATTATAATCTTCTATCTTCGATGCCTACAAAAATTTTTTTTTTAAGATAATGCATATATAAAATTGAATATAATTAGAATAATATACAAAATATATATTTACCTTGATTTTTTCTAATTCTATAACTGGCATACCAATTAATTGTTCTGCTTCATTATCAAATAACGTAAATATTGCTGTTGAACTATTATCTTCAACAGACAGTTTGATAAGATACCTGTACAAATCACGAAGAAATATATTAACCAAAGTTATATAATAAAATTTAAATATGATAACATCATATAAATATTTTACCTCAAACTACATTGGACATTTTCGTTGGTACATTTAGTACATTGTACAATACCATCAATAATAGTAACTTTCGATTTGCAAGTATTACAAGAATTGTACCATATACTTCCTTCCTGATTTAATCCTTTTGCAAAAACTCTTGTGTAATAGTGTTTTATCTGAAAGGTAATAAAAAATTTAAAAATAAATCATGATAAGAAATTACTAAATTAAATAATTACCTCTCCTGTTGAATGTTCGGATGTATTGATCTTTTGTAAACTTGTCATCAAATATGTATTAGAAGAAGATGACGTATATTGATGAATATTTTCTTTAGACCTGTAGAATTAAATTATAAATAATTAAATAAAATACAAAGAAAATGAATAAATAATAATTAAACATAAATTAAAATATACCAATTTAGGATCTCTTTTGATGCTGGTAAATTTGGATTAATTTCAATGGTCGTTGAGTTTGTTGTTGAGAGTATGAAACCTGATATTATGAAATGCAATTGAAATCAACATAATGTAATATAAAGGTATTTCTTTGCCTCTGAATTACTTTTATTAATACGAAAAAACTCGGTCAACATTGATTTTTTTCTAGCATTGCTTTTTAGGATATCAACCAAATTTTGATTGTCTTTATAATAAACTGATTGCTGATCTTCTAAATGTAGTTGTAAATTACACACTGATGGATACATCTCATTTAAGTCAAATTCAAATATTCTCCATAATGCTTCTGGTGCTGATACCCATCTGCCATCTTGATATTGTTGAATCTCATCAAAAGGTTGTTCTCCATTTTTTTGTGAAATTGATACTGAAATCTTATCATGCCCCTTGTAAATATATTTATAAATATATTTTACTGCTTTAATACCAGAACATATCTCAACATTTATATGACAATTATATCTAGATAATAAATATGGATTATAAGGAATAACCCAACGATTATCCAAATATTTATTTCTGACTTTTACTTGTTGACCATCATTTCTTCTCCGATAAATTGGATATGAGTCATCTCCAACTATAGTTTGGCTTGAGAAAGATCTGGGATATTTATTCTTGCATAATCCTTTTTTCATACAAGCATTATTTTTGTTTAAGTTTCCACATGGACCATGCATCATATGCTTAACAACCAATTCGTGTAGCCTCTTATATTTTGAAGGATCAGGTAATTCTGCAGATACAATTCTATCAAACTGTACTGGAACTGTTATCTTAAATGCAGTCTTCAAGATAATTAAGAAATGAGCATGTGGAAGCCCTCTTTTCTGAAATTCTATAACATATACATGAGCAGCTACACCTCCAAAAATTGATTTCTTGAATAACTGATCCTTTAAATCTTGTAATTTAGACCTAAATATACGCGTTGTTAGGTCAGGTCGATCCTGTGCCATTTGACCAGGCTTTAACTCATTTTGAATTTCTTTCCAATCAGGATTACATGTCATTGTTATGAATAAGTCTGGTTTTCCAAAGCGTTGACATAGAGCCATTGCATCTAAATATCTTCGCCTCATATCACGAGGTCCGCCAATGAATGATGGTGGAAGTATAACTTTTTGTCCAGTATTATTAGTTAGTGTTTCTCCAGCTGCTACACTATCAATAATCCCTTTATATAAATCAGATCGTATTGTCTGTTGATTTTGCCGGAAAAAATCTAGTCGGCTTGTTTCAATCTTCACATACATATCAACAACATATTGATGAAGTAATCGTCCAGCATACAAAATAACTGATTTATCATTCTCTCGAATTTGAAGTTTGTAACTATAATATTCTCTACATGAAACTCTTTTTTTTGATGACTTCTTAAGGCCTGCAAATTTTAAAAATTAAAAAACATTAATTGATATTTAAATAATTCTATCTATATTATATATTAAAATAATACACTTAATAACATACCATTTTCTTCTTGGTTAAATAGCTCTTCCTCTATTAAGGACGACCTTGTAGTTTGAACTGGAGTTTGTTCATTTATTCTTTCAAACTTAGAAGTTCGATCTATGTTTTGATGCCATCCAACCTCTCCATTTGGAAATAGAATAGGATATTGTAAAGGGTCGTAACATCCAAAATAATGCTTGATCTTTCGATATGTTCCTGAATGTGAAGTTAATATGATATCACGTTCAATGAAATCTGTGCTCTTGCCCTCAATCCATATTGCTGCTACTTGTGACATAGTTGGAGCATTATAAACTCTTTGATCTACTCTTACATCAGATCTAATATGTATTTGAAGATTTTCCAATATACCTCTATTACTTAAAGATCTGAAGAATTGAGCGTACGGATTTCCAGAAAGTATGTCCATTAATTTCTTTACTAATCCCTCTGAAAGATTTAAATCTTCAAGAACATTCAATCGATTCTTTGTTTCAGCATCAGTATCATAAATATATAATTGGAAGTAGCATGGACCATTTGAGCTTTTTGTAATTGGAGGTAAACTATGATAGATTTGTCCTTGTGCTCTAAATGTATAAATCCCTTTTCTTGCATTTGCTAAATTGTTATCTATATGAGCTCCGAAGGATGTGAATGCGAATATACTGTTATATGCTCTAATCTTACTTCTGAATTCATTCGAATTAGATGAACAAGAATTAAATAATTCATAAAGTTCTTCATTAACTTTTGTCGGAGCAAGCTGAACTTCACCATTATAACAACAAAAGGTTGGTGGCTCGAATTGAAATATCTTTGCATTACAGTAAATGCATGAACGTGGGTGTTCGAGAAAATATAATTCTGACATACTTGATTCATAATCTATAATAACATCGTTCATATTTGATACTTCAATATCTGTGTGTTCAAAGATAAAATATATTAAACATTCAGAACTATGAAATCGATATAAGATAATTATTGAAGTTTGGTAAAAATGAACCTGTAGAATTTGACGATGATGGTAAACAAGCAATTTCTAAATTAGAAAATTGCTTTCTCTTTTTTTTAGCTAAATTGTTAGCTTGAATTTTTGTCCGTTTTTTGTCAGCAGATAGTTTAGCATATCTTTGCTTGTCATAATCTTTTTTTCTTTGATCTTCCATAAAAATATATATCTAAAAAATGTGTCAACAATATTAATAGATATCCATAATTGTAAAAAAAATATATAAATAAAATGAAAATGACTCATCAACATTCGTTGGAATGGGACAACTTCATAGTTGTCAAATTTAGAAAATTAAAAAAAAAAAATCAATCGATTATTATAAGCCTAACAATAAGAGGAGTTCATGTAGATAGGACTAAGTATTCACAGTAAAATAATATAAAGCAAAACAAACAATAATCAGATTTAAAAGTCAAACCTAAATAAGATTTAACATAAATTATACTATCAACCATTTTGAGTTTTTAATAAATGAAGAAAAAAATTATAATGTGAAATAAACCAACATTCAAGAAAATAAAGAAAATAACCTTCTCAATTTGATGACAAACCACTAATAAATAAGTGTGTAATAAGAACATGATATAAGAATAGATAACATGGTGCAAAAAATATATTATGTCAACTAAGAAAGTAAGATTGCAGGTTATGCATGGCGCACCATACACATATTATATTATGATACATCCTCCAATTCCCAGAAGGTGCAAAGATATTCCAACCTTAGTATGGATATTCATAGCATGAAACAAGAATGTATCACTAATAAAAGATCAAAGCAAGCTGAATGTGAAGTTAATATGATCAACAAATAACTTTCCATAGTGTTGGATGAAATTATAATATTAAACTAAACTTATTTATTTCATTATAATGCTCCAAATAAGATGCAGTTTTTGTTACTTCAATTGTAGTTGTTTATTTAAAATTTCTCAAACTAAAATTATTAACTTGGTTGCTAGTCATATATTTTGGTGCATAACTCTAAAATTCATTCAAGCGACTCGTTTTGGTATACACAGGAAAATAATATAATTGATTGGACTAACTTTAGATCCACATTCATAATTATATAAATCCTTAAATTTTTAAAATAATAAACAAATAATTGATCTGAGTTTAATTAAATTTAACAATTATTAATCCAAATAAATTTTAGAATATAGTCACACAAAACTTATTAAAATTTATTGCAATTCTACTTTGATCCAAACAATTTATTACCTGATTGAGAATATAATTTTTCAAAGCCAACGAATTGAAAACAGATAGTTTGCAATATATATAATGGTTACTTTCCACTACAAACTTGACATCCTAGGCTTCCTTATGTCTAATGTCCCACAATTTCATTTCCGGCATTTGCCACGCTTTGTAATTTCATTTCCCGCTACCACATCTTGTTGTTGTGTAATGAAAAAGAAAAACTTCCCCAACGCATATGCATTCATATCGCTATCCGTTACTTCACCAATTGTCCTTTCTACGACAACCATACCCAAGCGTTTCAGTTTAGCTTGCCGCACGAACCATTCGCCGGTTCGCCTAGCCGAATGGATTCCCATTTAAAGGCCAACTCCTAGCCCAACGGAAATTGCATCATGACACGAGTTTGTAGTTCCTATTGCTTCTGTTCTGTTAGAGTAAGAATTTTCTGCCATACATTTTTTTACTTGATAACTGGGAGTGGCATTTAGTTGACTTCTGGATACCATTCGAGAGTGTCTAAAAGAAGGTTTCTTTATTTGTTACTTTCATAGATGCTCTATTTGGTATAGAGTTGAACTGGACGCTCTGTTGTAAGTTCAAAATTTTCTTGCAAGACATAAGCCAAGATATTTCCCTTTTATCTGAAACATCTGAGTGTGTCTTAGCATTCTAAAGATGATGAACTTTTAGGTGGTTCTAATGATAACACTTTAGAAAACCAATTATATGTCCAACTCTTATAGCTATGCACTATTCTATGTGCTTCTCAGTCATATGTTGTGAATATACGGGAAAGATGGATGATCCGGAATTTGGTTGCCTTCTTTCGTTTCATATCTGAGATCCAACTTTATATGAAGGGATGGTTTCTTTGATGCAGATAAACTGGGAAAATCAGTTAAGATGATTTTTTTTTGTCTTGTTTTTTTGGTTTTCATGAAGGAATCTGCAAGGGTTTTTGGTTGAGATAAGATTGGTTTTAATCTGTGTATTTAAGGACTTAAACTTTACATTTTACTTCTAATCTAAGTCTTTGATTTAATATGTTCCAAAATAAAAATATTGCTTTCAGATTTGATTATTGCTTTGATTTTATCTACCTATTAATGTTCAACTTCTAATCATATTTTTTTATAGAGAATAGTGAAATAAAATTCAGTCTCATAATCTCCAATTTTTTTCTCTTATCTTCTCAATCTAATTTTCAAGATGGTATCAGGCATTTAGGTTCCACCGCCTATAAGGTTGGAAGGTCCTTTAATATGGAGTATCTCCTTAATGTTGATGGGTTATTCACAAACATTGAAAGCCAGTTGTCATCCGATAAGAGTGGGAAAAAAATACGTGAATGGTCTTTTTAAAACCATTTAAACATTGAAAGCAAATGGGTACTGATTTTCATGTTTGATGCAGACTCCTAGAGTTACTGAAGTTCTCATCCACATCTTTCCTTTCTCAACTTCTTCTTGTGATATCATATCTTGGGTGGATATCTCTTCAAAACTTCAGTAAAGTGTAGGACCAAATATCCCAAAACAAAGTTCAATGGAATACAGAGTTTCACCACAAAAGGAACTTGGCCTTCTACAAATGAACTTGCCTCAAATAGGTGACGCGATCTAAGAACTCATTCATTGAACGGATAATACATAATGAATAGTGTGATGGGATGATCACCGCTACAAGTGGTTGCTACCACCTTCAATTTGCCTATTGTTGTCTATGACTCCATTGTGAGTCTCAATTGTCTAGCTCATCGAGGTTACGCTATTGTATGACATCATTTTTGTATGATGTCTATAGGATTCATCAAGACTCTTACCTATTGATTGGTGAGTTTTTCTCCCGATATCAGTCATCTAGACTTCAATTTATGATTCAATCCAGACTTCAAATCAAACCTAGGATTTAAATCAACCCAGAATTCAAATTAACCAGATCTTAAATCAAACCACATTTCAATTAATTTTCCAAACCATATTCCAGCTCAATATCAATCTAGGCTCCAATCAATCGAAACTCCAGGTCAATATCAATCCAGAACTTAATCAATCAAATTCAAACCTATCCAGACTTCAAATCTATATAGCCTTCAAATCAATCCTGACCTCAAATCAATCCAGGATTTAATCAATCAAACTTTAATTAATCCAGTCTTGGATCCAGTATCCAATTTAACTTCAATCGTATCCAATCATTAATAACCACTTAATAGATTGAATCAAGCATACAAATAGGAAATTTAACTAAAAGAACAATAAACTACGGGCAGGCCAATGTAATT
>NW_021318587.1:258453-262163 GCF_001605985.2 Dendrobium catenatum
ACTATATCAATTTGAGTTAAGACAACAATAATACTCCAATAGCATTGTTGAAGAGATAAATTCCTGATAAGACTTGATGCCTCCATTAATCCTTATCTGATATTAATAAAAAGAAAAAAATTGTTAGTAAAAAATAACAAATATGTTAATAATTGATTAATTTCAATTATTATATTGAAATAGTAATAATATAACAATTAATTTAAATGAATGTTCATACCTTCTGATTGTTTGAAAGATTTGAAGATCTCTTTGTATACAATATTTTTTGTATAAGAACCTTGAGTTGAAGTATATTTATCTGGTATAATAAGCACTTTTGTTTGGCTCATTGATATACCTCTTGATAAAGCTACATATAATTGTCCATGAGAGAAAACATTATGAGGAAGATAAATACCAACATTCGGAATTGTCTGACCTTGTGACTTATTAATAGTCATTGCAAAACACAAACGTATTGGGAATTGTTTTCTCTGAAATTTGAATGGAAGAGCTTCATCATCACTTACGCACAATGGAATCCGAGGTATCATAACAATTTTGCCTGAGAATTGCCCCATTGAAATTCTTGCAACAACAACATTATTTTTAAATGATTTACATATCATCCGTGTTCTATTACACGAACCATTTGAAGGGTCTAAATTTCTTAATAACATTATTGGACAATTCTTCTTCAGAGTAAGACGGTGTGGAGGAAGTCCATTAGGTGTCAATGAGTTAAGAAATTCAACTTGATAAAGATTACTGCTATCATCAGTAACACTATCAAAACTGAAGTAAGTTACATCATCACCTGGAAAAATTTTAATAAGCTTCTGATTAAGCCTATCAACATACTCATTTTTTGTAGCTAGAATAGATCTTTCCATAATGTAATCTGAACATGTTGACTTATCTTGTAGAGATGGAAATATAACATTTATTAACAAATCTTCTGAAGTCTGATCATCAAAATAATCTATTATCATCTCATCTGGAATATGCACGAGGCCATCTTCATTTTCCTCTTCATCTCCATTTCCAATTCTAAGAATGAAATCACAAAATAATTGATCTGTCCTAGCTCGCATATTCTCTCTTAAACTGAAAACTTCCATATCTGACCATAAGTATGACTTAACCATGCTATAGTTAATAGTCTCTAATCTTGATGCACGTCTAACCACTGGCAGTACTTGACGGAAATCACCTCCAAATACAATCACTTTACCACCAAAATAAATAGAATTATTCATAATATCTTTCAAAGTCCTATCCAAAGATTCAATAGCTGTTCGTTTAACCATAGGAGCCTCATCCCAAATTAAAATACTTGCTTTTTTAAGTAACTGAGCAAGTCCACTTTGTTTTTTAATTGAACACAAACTGGTCTCTGTTGAATTTATAGGTATCTTGAACCTTGAATGGGCTGTTCGACCTCCCGGCAATATTGAAGCAGCCACTCCCGATGTTGCTGTTGCAATCGCTAAGTGTCCATTATTTCTTAAAGTTGCAAGCAATGCACGATACAAATATGTTTTACCTGTCCCTCCAGGCCCATCTATAAAAAACATGCCACTCTGTTTCTTATCGACACGATTTATAATTTCTTGGTATGCGTTCCTCTGATCTATATTAAGAGTGAGTACCATATCTATATCTTCAACAGGAGTAATAACATGTCGCTCTTCAAATATTTCTCTATTATGAAGTTCATCATTATAATCAATAAAGTCCTCTTCAACAGGTGGCAATTTTGGCAAGTCGAAATCATCAATAGTCCTCCCCATTCTCTCGAGATATGTATTTATATCTAATAATGTTTTTGAGATGCATTCATTAGAAGAAATTTCCTTATTTGTCTGATAGTCGTGAGACAAATCTATGTAGTAATCATTCCATAATTGGAGAACGTTAGTTGGCTCGCAGTAAATAAGAAGAATAGAAAATAATTGTCGTAGAGCACTTGGCATTTGATAATTGGACGCATCATCTAAACAATCTGATATGTAATGATCTGTTTCTAGGAGACCATGCTTCTCCGCAGCTTCTTTAAAAGTAGAACATTGATTTCCATGAACTTGTAATAAATCAGAGAATGAGGTTGGTCCATATACATGATTTAATAAAATTCTGAGATAATATCTTTCACCGTCTGATGGATTTGTTGTGTTTATACGACCTATTTGATCATATCTTTGTCTTTGCTTCCATATTTTTTTTGTTTTATCCCACACATATTTTTCAGGAATTTCTCTATAAAGGTATTTCTTTGCCTCTGAATCACTTTTATTCAGATGAAAAAATTCGGTCAACATAGATTTTTTTCCAGCATTTCTTTTTAAGATATCAACCAAATTTTGATTGTATTTATAATAAACGGATTGCTGATCTTCTAAATGTAGTTGTAAATTACACACTGATGGATACATCTCATTTAAGTCAAATTCAAATATTCTCCATAATGCTTCTGGTGCTGATACCCATCTGCCATCTTGATATTGTTGAATCTCATCAAAAGGTTGTTCTCCATTTTTTTGTGAAATTGATACTGAAATCTTATCATGCCCCTTGTAAATATATTTATAAATATATTTTACTGCTTTAATACCAGAACATATCTCAACATTTATATGACAATTATATCTAGATAATAAATATGGATTATAAGGAATAACCCAACGATTATCCAAATATTTATTTCTGACTTTGACTTGTTGACCATCATTTCTTCTCCGATAAATTGGATATGAGTCATCTCCAACTATAGTTTGGCTTGAGAAAGATCTGGGATATTTATTCTTGCATAATCCTTTTTTCATACAAGCATTATTTTTGTTTAAGTTTCCACATGGACCATGCATCATATGCTTAACAACCAATTCGTGTAGCCTCTTATATTTTGAAGGATCAGGTAATTCTGCAGATACAATTCTATCAAACTGTACTGGAACTGTTATCTTAAATGCAGTCTTCAAGATAATTAAGAAATGAGCATGTGGAAGCCCTCTTTTCTGAAATTCTATAACATATACATGAGCAGCTACACCTCCAAAAATATATTTCTTGAATAACTGATCCTTTAAATCTTGTAATTTAGACCTAAATATACGCGTTGTTAGGTCAGGTCGATCCTGTGCCATTTGACCAGGCTTTAACTCATTTTGAATTTCTTTCCAATCAGGATTACATGTCATTGTTATGAATAAGTCTGGTTTTCCAAAACTTCCCTTCACGCAAAGCCGATGAACAACCAAAAAGCAAAGCTCGAGCTCTCTCCCATCGTGGCTTCTGATCTTTCAGAACTCCTTTTAGTGACTTTCAGAACTCCCATGAAGCTAGCTCACCCATCGTCGCTTCCGATCCGACAGTAGCGAAGAGCTTCTTTAGCGACTCTTTGAGACCTCTCGTGAAGCTAAAAACCAGAATAAATGGGATAGCGGGGGAATTTGAATAGGCGAGATCAGATGGTGGAAATTTATACTTATTAAAAAAATGAACTGGTAGGGAGTTCGAAGAGGCATGATCTGACGATGAAAATTTATATTTATTAAAAAAATGAAAGGTCACTATTCGCTAAGGAAAAAATAAGAAGAGGCTTTTTAATATTAGTATATAAGTTTAGGGGATACAGAGAGCCGAATGGGTATTTAATGAAATATGTTTCAAATATTTATTATATCAAGAATACATATATATTTTTAAAATTAGTAAAATGAAATGAG
>NW_021318587.1:262190-264311 GCF_001605985.2 Dendrobium catenatum
TACATATTTAATACCCAAACTATTATATTTACTAATATATCACTTAAAACCCTCATTTTTCATCTATTATAACACTCTGTTAAGCCCTCATTAGAAATCCTTATGCGTCTCACGTCTCCCGTTCAGTCGTGCATGACGGGACTCTCTTGTTCATTTGCGCATGAAGGATCTTCTTCCCCATCTAAACATGTCGCCTTCTCCTTTGATTTCTTGTCTTTCGTTCAAGCGACTGTCTTCCATTCGCCTTCTCTAATAAGACCCTGATTTCATTTTGAAACAACTCCACGAACCTTGTTGGTCTCAATTTATTTGCTTTTTTCACTTTGTCAAATTTTTTTTAACTCGTGTATTATTTGCGTACACATAAATTGAATCTAGTAATTTTTACTTCATAAACCTCAAATGGATATTGGAGTCAGGTGTGGGGTCAGGTCGAATGAAGTATGAGCATGGAAGTCAAAAAACCTTAAAGCTTCAAAGAGATGAAATCACTTTGTTGTTGCTAAAAGAACGAGTTGAAGCACTTTGTCATTGGCTAAGGGGTTAAGCTTTCAACTTACAATATCATGTCAATGGAACATCACCTAAGAATTACATGTTGGTCTCAACCTATTCAAATTTAGTTGACATGCTTAGTAGCTCTTATGAAAGGAATATAATTGAGGTGGTGGTTGCAATGAAATATCACTAGGAAGATATGTCTCAAGCACGAAATAGTCAAACTGTAATAGAGAACCAGTTAACTGAAATGCATCAATATGATATTATAGTAGATGATCTATGCGACAATTTCTTTATACCCCAAACTAATGACACAATTACTCTATTTGTTTGTTCTCAATTTGAGGATTCTCAAAGTTTTAAACAAGCAGTTATATCTAATGTAATTTTATAGAATTTTGCTATAAAGATAAACCCTAGTGACAAATCTAGAGTAGTTGATACTTGCACATACATAGGTTATCCATGGAGAGTACATGCCTCATTGTGTCCTGAGCCTATCAATTTCTAAAGAAGAAATACGACAAGAAACAATACATCTGATTCCCCAAAATACAAAGCAATCTCCATTTTGATATAAAGTCACTTTATTCTTCAAGCAATAAATTTGAGCCCCATATCAACTCATCCAGTCCATACCAAAAATGACATTAAATGTAAAAAATATTTAATAAAATTAAACCAGATCTCCGAACTCTATCAAAAAATGCCAAATCACAAAAATAAACCCTACTAGCTATCATTCCATCTTCCGTGAGTACAAACACAGACAAAGAAACAAGTAATAAAACAGAAAGAAAACCGAGAGAATCAAAATACTGCTCTGACATGAATAAATGGTTAGCACTAGAATATAATAAAATACATTTTGAAGATGCAAAAAATATAAGCCATACATATTATAAAATATGGAGACTCTCTAACCTTTTACTATGTCAGACTGTAAACTCATGGATGTATTCGAGTCAAAATAATAAAGCTACCTGCACCCCATGAACCCCCAGAAGGCTGGCATCATAATATTGAACCAACATCCTAGCTACCAGAAGCCTCATAAATGTTGAGGTTATGTTTCCCTCAGCTTACCAAAGGTCAACTGCTTAGAGCCTCTAAAATTAGAATGTGTATCAAAGCTACCCTGTTGACACTTAGCAATCATATGTCCAAATTAACCACATTGAAAACACTTGCCTGATGCATTGTAACATTAACCACTGTGCCTCATACCACATTGCTGACATAATCGGGCCTCACTTAGTGAACCCCCAAATTTAGCAACACTACATATATCTAGCCCATAAGAAATTATTATTGATTGACCTCTCATTCTAAACTCATTAGGCTCAAAACTACTCTTCGTCCTAGAATGGCTATTACCAGTGGTCTCACTACCAAATCTCTTCATTCTCCCATTCTATTAATTTGCATTGCTACCATAGTCGTCTCCATCCTCTTGACCCTCTTGACTAACTAAGCAAAATCTATAATATTTTGTACCAATAATGAAAGTTCGTTAGGGATGTTAAGCCCTTATGAACTTAGTCTCAAGCTAACAAAGAGGGGGGGTGAATTGGTATTTTAAAGAATTTCTTTTCACAAAGAGTAAAAACACATAAACCA
>NW_021318587.1:269717-279226 GCF_001605985.2 Dendrobium catenatum
ACCTTGACTCTCTTACCTTATTCAGCTGTTTCTGATACGCTTCTGGGTCTTTTCAAAAAAATTTTAAATTGTCGGGTCATCAAGTGCTATCTCCATTCCTCTTCTCTCCCCTTGCAAGAGCTTTCACTTTCTGAGTTTAGCTAGCTTTTTAATGCCACCGTCCGCTCCTTTTTCTGTCACTGCATCGCTTTTCCTTTGGTCCCTCTTGCTCGTATGCAATGAGTGACCAAGGCACGGTTATCAATAGAATAAACATAAGTTGTCTTGGACTCAGTGATTACGCAGTTATCTTAGCATCATAGGAATTAGGTAGGCATTCTAAGATTTTTATTCACTTTCTCAGAATTTGAAATTTCTTTACCTAAGCATGCAAGATGTCACGATTTGGCGTGACCTAGTGTACATGTCAGAAATTGCTTTCGCTAGGTTTCATACGGAATAATTCATAATCAGTGCAGTGTTTAGAATATCTAAGCCTAGACTGTTTTTACTTCGTTCTTTCTTTCGTATGTAATGCACAGTCTACCCAAATCTCACTTACCAGAAACACAGTAGATACTCTCATATAGTCCTCAGATTCCAATGCCCCACAAAAAAGCAGTTTAAGCACTTAGCATTCAGTTGGCTAACTCCCTATCCTCATTCTCCATTCATTAAAAGGTTTACAGGAGTTTTCAAACCAATTAACAGTTTTGAACGTGCAACATAATCCATCATTTACTAACATTCCACATGTGGTATCTATAGATTGTAAAAATGTAGACATTTCTAATTTTTTCAGAAATCAAACGCGCAAATTGTTATCAAAAAGTGGTGAGAGTTATCGAAATAACCTCCGCAGTGTTACGATTTCCAAATTCGACATGATCCCATTTTTTTCAAGGTTTATAAACACTATTTTGAAAAAACAATGCTGCTGAACCAATTGAAATTCTAAATGACAAAAGGGGGGTGAATTGTGAATATTTTTTTTCTTCAATAAAAATAATCCTAAACAGAGTTCTAATCTTTTTCTGTTATTTTGAAATTTACAACAAATCTTTAAAGCAAGTTTTCTCCACAAATTTACCTGCAATAGTTTGAAAATTAAATGCAAGTAAAAAGTAAATGACGATAAGGAAAAAAACACACCACGAATTTTTATAGTGGTTCGCTGATCAAAATATGACCTAGTTCCCACTCCCCGGAGTCCTCCGCCCTCTGGGATTTTCCTTACCAAAAATGAGTTCTCCTTTTGCCCCCCTCGGCAAGGCGAAGAGCCTTTACAAACCTTCCCTTTCACCAAGCCGGCGTGGCGGAAGTGTCAAACTCTGTTTTCCGCCTTCCCTAGCCGACGTTCAGAGAACCTTATCATTTTTTCCCTCGCTGAGAAGCCAGAGAACCTCAGGTCACGGATGTAGACGAGCCTTTCCTTGCAGATCCTCCCTCAAATTTCTTCTAAGGGCCACAGGAGGAGCAAGATGCAACAAGTACGAGCAACCGATGTATCTCCTCACACATATCTTCTCCCTTTCACAACGCTCACTTCTCCTTCCTCTCTCAACCCTAAAGAACTCCTCTAGAGCTCTCTCACCTTGGAATCCCCTCTCTAACCACGTTCACCCCCTCTCTGTGATTCTTACTGAAAAAGGGATGATTATATTCTAAAACGGGCTCCAAAAAAACCTCTATTTCAAAGTAACAGTTACTGTTCGTACAGTTACGATTCAACATCGTACAGACGATCTTCATAAACAGACGGTCGTCCTGTGTACGAAGTTGTACGAACAGTTCAAAAAGCATATAGTACTGCTACGATATTAATATCTTCACGATACGAGCACAAAATACTATTCGTACCACGACGATGTCTGGACGACTACGATGTCGTCTTGTTCAGTCGTATGGTCGATCACTTCGACAGTAACGATGAGACAAAAACCAAGAGATCGTCCAGGACGATACGGTACGATCAAACTTCGTCCTGTTCATCGGTTATGGTACGTATCAGGTTTGTACAGGACGAATGTTCAAAATTAATTAGCCTGGATTTTCATGCACTAATCACGTGTTTAATTTAAGTAGTTTTAAAATAGATCGACATTACAAAAACTATTCGTACAGTAAGAACGACGCATAATCACATTACTTAACTAAACTTACGGTAGCGGTTTTGGATTCTGAACATATCGTACAGTACGAAGCAGATTCGTTTATACAGAACGATCTATTCACAGAATCATCACTTACCTCAGATCTTTTTGTCGGTACGAAATTAAATCGTTACAGTACGATCTCCAGATAAGAAATTCAATACATTTTTGCATTAAAAAACCAAACTCTCCCCCATGTATGCTGCATGGTTCTCTACTCTATGCATTTTGTGGCCAGGACTCAATAAAATAAAAATAAAATAAATAGAAAAAATATAATGTTTGACTCATTACTCCTAATCTACCCGTCCTGAGTCTTCCTTTCGTCCTGAGTCCACTTGTGATCTTCCTGAAATGTTAGTATTCAGGGACAATAGCAAATAAATAATATCAATGAAAAGGTTATTCCAAAACACTATTATTTGGCATCATCAAAATCTCAAAACTCGGGGTCATGGGTTGCAACAAATCTCTTGAACTACAAAATCCATGATTCATTAGGATAGAGCCTTTCCATCTTACTATACATATAAGACGATTAGTTGTGCTTAGATTATAGATGGCTTCCTTTTCATGCCAAGGTATAAGCCATACTGCATTAGTTAGTCGTAGACTTTTTTTTTGCTAGTGGTTGTGTGTACGATACTACATCTTTATAGATTTAGGGTCTAAAGGTGAGAGTATGAGTGTACCTCTATACCTTATTGGGGGTAAGCTTTTTATTCTTTCGAAAGCTATAAATTCCTACCCATCCGCATTACACAGATGATCACCCTCCCTCTTTCTCTCGTGCTTGCTTAAGATGTGTTGCCTCTTTCTTTTCTCCAGTTTCTCTTCCTCAAACCACGGCCAAATGTTACGAACCACGTGTGATGATTGAACAGTTGAACATTCTTCCCTTTGATTAGGGAAAAGCTAGGAATTTTCCCTTTGCCCACTAAACCCATTTAAGAAGATAATCTAAACGTCCTTAAATACTAGGAGTTTTCTTAGACCGAGGTCTAAGATGTAATTAACTACGGGGGGGCTTGCGCCCGTAGGAAACCGATCCCTACAATCAAATAAACCCCATTCGAGCTGACATATCGAATGGGGAAAAATCTTCGTGAACTTTTGGGTTATACAATATTATCCATCTAGGTGCTTGTAGGTTGAAAGCCGCTATCCTACATGGCTAAATTATGTATAACTCCATCTGCTCTTTCCATCGGTCTAAGTGTTCGTGCCGGTGTAAAGGTCTACGATCATTTTGCCCTAGAGATAGTGTGATTGTACTTCTTTACATTCAAATCACACGAGCAGAATCCTTTCGGAGACCCACACCAACCTCATTCTTCTGATTTTTATACAAGTTCATGGGGAAATCAATGTTCTACTTTCAAAGAAGCCGCGGAGAAGCATTGGTCTCCTAGGAAAACAGTTCTTATATATCAGTTGTTTATTATGAAGGTCCAATATCAAATGCCAAATGCACACGACAATTATTATTTCTATTCTTCTTATTTACTGCGAGCCAACTAACATTCTCCCAGATTATGGAATTGAACTACATGAGTTGTCTCACGACTATCAGCAAATAAGGAAATTTCTTCTAATGAATGCATCTAAAAATATTATTAGCTATAATACCATTTCCCGAGAGAATTGGGAGGAGTACTTGATGATTTCGACTTGCCAAAATTGCCACCTGGTTGAAGAGGACTTTATTGAATTATAATGATTGAACTATAATAGAGAGAAATTTGAGAGCGACATGTTTATTACTCCTGTGAAGATATAGATATTGGTACTCCACTCTTAATATAGATCCAGCAGGAAACGCATACCAAGAAATTATAAACGTGTCGATAAGAAAACAAAGTGGGCATGTTTATAGAAGGACAATAGAGGATAGTAAACATATTTGTATCGTGCATTGCTTGTAACTTTAAAAATAATGCGGACACTTTAGCGATTGCCAACAGCAACAGTTCGGGAGTTGTGCTCAATATGCCTGGAGGTCGAATAGCCCATTCAAGATTCAAGATACCTATAAATGTCAACAGAGATTAGTTTGTGTTCAATAAAAAACAAAGTAAACTTGCTCAGTCTTACTTAAAAAAGCAAAAGTATTTTAATTGGGTGAGGGCTTCCCTATGGTTAAACGAACAGCTATTTGAAATCTTTTGATAGGAACTTTGAAAGATTTTATGAAATTAATTTTATTTATTTTGTTGGTTAAAGTGATGTATTTGGAAAGTGACTTCCGTCAAGTATTTGCCAGTGGTTTAGACGCTGCATCAAGATTAGAGATTATAACTATAGTATGGTTAAGTCATACTTGATGGTCAGATATGGAAGTTTTCAGTTTAAGAGAATAATATTGCGAAGGCTAGGATATATCAATTATTTTGTGATTTCATTCTGTAGAATTGGAAATGGAAGATGAAGAGGAAACTGAAGATGAGCCTCGTTGCTATTCCAGATTTGAGATGATAATGATTTATTTAGGATGATCAGACTTCAGAAGATTTGTTAATAATGTTATATTCCACTCTACAAGATAAGTCACATCTTCAGATTACATTATTGGGAAAGGTCTATCTAGCTACAAAACAAATAAGCATTGTTGATAGCTTAATCAGAGCTTATTAAAATTTTTCCAGGTGATGATTAACTTACTCGTTTGAAGTGTTACTGAAGATAGTAGTAATCTTATTTCAAGTTGAAATTTCTTAACTCATTGACCACCTAATTGACCTCCTTCCACACCGTCTTACTCTTGAAGAAGAATTGTCCAATAATGTTATTAAGAAATTTAAACCTTTCAAATAGTTTGTGTAAGGGGAACACGGATGATTGTAAATCATTTAAAATAATGTTTTGTTGCAAAGAATTCAATGGGGCAATTGCTTAAGCAAAATGTTATGATACTCAGATTACTATTGTGTGCAAGTGATTGATGAACTCTCATTCAAATTTCAAAGGAAAATAATTCCCAATTTACGTTTGTGTTTGCAATGACAATTAATAAGTCACAAGGTCAGGTACAATTTCCCAAATGTTGGTATTTATCTTCCGCATAATGTTTCTCTCGTGGACGTTTACAATTATATGTACATTATCAAGAGGCTAGTATCCAATAGCCAAACAAAGTGCTTATTATAAGAGATAAATTATACTTCAACTCAAGGTTCTTATTACAAAAATATTGTATACAAAGAGATCTTCAAATCTTTCAAACAATCAGAAGGTTATGAACATACCATTTAAATTAATTTTTATATTATTTACTATTTGAATTAAAATTGAAATTAGTTAATTATTTAACACTATTGTTATTTTTTACTAACAATTTTTTTTTTTATTTTTATTAACTATCCATATTAAGGCATTAATGAGGCATCAGTCTATTCGAATTTATCTCCTTCAACAACGTTATTGGAGATTATTGTTGTCTTAACTCAAATTATATGTGCCGAACATTCAAAATCTGGCAAGGAAGATCCAAAACTTACTTTAATGATAATGAGGTATTTTTTTTTAAATTTTATTTTTAATTTATTTTTAAATATTATTTAAATTTGAACATAAACATTTTTTTTGTGTAATTTTGTTTTATTTGGAATAACTTAATATGATATTTTTTCTCATTCTTATTTTCAGGGCCTCAAAAATATATTGCTATCATGTTCAACGAAATAATTATAGATTCCATGACATTTTACAAAAAGGAAAAACTTTTGTTTTCTCAAATGACAAATTAAAGAATAAATAAAGATTTTATAATGGTCATTGACAAAGTTGAAGATAACTAATTCTTCATAACATTTGGTGTATTTACTCTTAAGATTTATTTATTAAAAGTTTTACTTGTCTAAGAGATGGAATTTATAAATTTTCGTGGTTAGCTGCAATTAGTTTTGCATGAAAGACATGTATGGACTTGCCTCAGGGACAATACTCACTATGATTAATAATCTTTTCTTCCTTCTTACCTGGATTCCCAATTCCATATGTCGTTTGAATTGTTGTGCAACATAATCATTAGGCCTCAATGCGTTCAGGAAGTTTGCTTGTATGTAATTAGCTTCCTCTGATTTAGTCCTGCGAATTGCAACTAAATTTATTTCTCGCTCTTTAAAAAAAGATGTTTTTTATATGTATTCTTGAGAGTTTTGTAATAAGAGCTTTAGTTAATTTTTTAAGCCATAGTCATAATTTGAAAATATAATTGAGACACTATTGAAATGATAGTCTTAAAAACAAAAAATTAAAAAGATCATAATTGACAATATTAATAAGGCCTATTATGAATGACTAAAGTTAATTAAATTACATTTTAACGTAACTGTCGTTTCAACAAAAAATTCTTATATGCAATAAAGAAGGTCGGAAGTTAGAGGTTTAACATCGACGCAAAAATGAACAATTTAGCAGTGTGCGCAAAACATTGGGTGATGCAAACTCGCCTTAAGAAAATTATTAATGAGCTTATATGCCAATAGAAGTATTAGCACTTATATGTCGGAGAAGGGAAACACTTTTCAAGAGGAATGCATTGCTCATTAGTGAACAGTTGAATATATGAAGCAGTTATGGAAATTTAAATTCTTTTTTCAGAGAAATGTTCGTTTGTTTCCTCAAAGATCCTTTCATGCATTATTGTCCATAGCAATCAAAGATTCAACAAAGTTTAGAGACTTTCTTTCTTCAAAGGAAACGAACATGTATTAAATAAGATCAATTCCCTCAATGCCCTTTAAAATCTACCTCCATGTTCTTATTATTCACAGAACTTGAGAAGAGAGATAACAATCATCTACTTTCCATGCATTATTTATATGAAGTTCTAGATTTATTTTTAGAAGATTTTTAATTTTATAGATATATTTTATATTTCGTGTTTACCTTATGTTTACTAAAATTTGTGTTGATATATTTATTTTGTGATATAATGCTTGAGATAACATTAAAAAAAAAACATTTTTAAAACTGCCTATGCCGGTCCCAAGCTCGGATGAAAAAGGTTGAGGGTTTATTTTTGTTACAAGAAAAAATTTGTGATGTTCTTCTAAATGTTTAGATAGGAGAAAAATATTTTATAAACTTGAAAATATCATCCATTTAGGTGTAGCTGAATAGCTCAACAGCCTACCAGTGGTTTACAAAATGTTTTCGGAGCCAGATGTGGAAGCAGGTTTGTCTTCGAAGACACCGTCGAGTTTCATGCTTCTTAACCCCGAGAGACTTCCTTGTTCTATCTTCAGATGATGATAAAGATCACAAATCAGAGAATGAGCTTGTTTTCTGCTCCATAAACATTGCCGTTGGAAGTTCTGCTTGTATTGAAGAGGTCATCGGTGTACGAGAAACTGAAGGTGCCATTACTCCATCTGTATTAAAATCTGTGCCCATAAATTTTAAGTTTTCATTTTTTTTTCCAATAATTAACTGTTGCTTACGACTTGTTTCAAGTTGATATTTTCTTAATGTGAATCTTATTTGTTTGCTTCTGTCTTGGGGATACTTAGCAATTAAAAGATAATCATCACAAAATGTATTAAAACTTAGCAATTTTAATACAAATTAATGTTTGAAAAAAAAAACTAATATGACAATTAAGACAGAGAGGGAGAGAGAGAGTTTATTTCTGATAGATTTTATAGTCTCATTGCTGATTTATATTTCGCTAGAATTTTCTTACTTCATATGTGAAACCATCGGTTGGAAAAATCTTTTACTTAATTCATAGCAGAAATTAACATTATTTTTGACAATTTTAGCTTATATATATTTATATGATTTTGTTTGAACTTCTGTTTGTTTGTATATAAAATGAATATATATTCATATAATAAAATTAAGACTTAATTGAACTTATGCTTCAATTAAGTCTTAATTTTAATATATATTCATTTGTATATAAAATGAATATATATTAAAATGAAATTTATGACAATTAAGACTTACGCTTCATATAATAAAATGAATATATATTCATTTTATTAATAATTGAACTTCTGTTTGTTTGTATTTCAGGGGAAAAAGCGAAGAGATACAATTTGCATTGCACTCGTTGATGAAACTTGTGAAGAGCCTAAGATTAGAATGAATAAGGTTGTGAGGTCCAACCTTAGGGTGAAGCTTGGTAATGTGGTTTCTGTTCATCAATGCTCGGATGTCAAATATGGAAATCGTGTTCATATCTTGCTTATTGATGATTCCATTGAAGGTGTTACGGGGAACTGATTTGATGCTTATTTGAAGCGTAAGTCTTTCATAAACCTTCAACAACTACGGGTCATGCATTAAAATTTTTGAAGTATCTATTTGTTTTGGGCTTAAATTTTAGCTTGGGTACGAGTAATTGGTTCTATAGTAGAGGTAAGTGTTTTCAATCTCCTTAAACTGATTATTCATTTTCTGTTTCTCTAAAACTCATTCAATTAACAAAAAATGATAGCTTTTGTGGAAATAAAATAACTTTAATTTTAAATTGGGAGTAGGAAGCTCAGAGTAATTGGCTAAATTTGTTCTGAACTTAGTAGAGGTGAGGGTTTTGAATTTCCTTAAATAAATTAGCTTGGATAAAATTTTGATAAGTTATTAATCATATTTATTTTCCTGTAAATAACAGAACTAATGGTATCTTCTCTAGAAATAAAAACATGCGTAACTTACCATTGTCAAGTTAATCATTAGGAATTCTGCTGTAACTAATGATGCTTATTGAGGAACAGCTGCCTTGTCCCCCAACCCCCCTTAGCCCTTTAACATTTGAGTAGATTTTGTGAAATAATCCTGTATAATTTTGTGATGATCGTCTTTTACTTCTAGAACACTAGTGTGAGCTCCTTAGGGCATCTCCAATCGAAAAACTCATTTTTCACTCCAAAATACAGTAATACATCAAAATGCAGTAACTTATGTCTCCAAAACCGAACTCCCATTTTTTAACACAAAAAAAAAAAGAATATTCCTATAATTCTTTTCCCATATTTCATTTTACATAATTTTTAATCATTAATATTATTTATCTGAATTTTGATATTAAAATCAATATAATTAAAGCAAGTATTTTTTCTCTATAAAAATAATTGGAATATAAATGTCAAAATAAATATTTAGTTAATAAATTGAAAATTACCATTAGAACACATAAATAAGAACGAGAAAAATTACAAGGCAACTAAACCCATATTTTAGAAATTTTTTTTGGGTATTTCACTTCTCAATATTTTTATGTATGAGATTTAACTTAATTTAACTTACATTAAGAAATTTTGTAAAAAAATATTTAGATTACTAAAAATAGATATTCTAATTTATTATTTTATATTAACATAAAAAATCTCAATTTTTAATCTTTAAAATTAATAATTAAGTTCAAATTAA
>NW_021318587.1:279326-285026 GCF_001605985.2 Dendrobium catenatum
CGGATCCATTGGAGATGCCCTTAGCTATTCTTATGTATAAATGCTGGTTTACTGTAATATTTTGTATTGCAGTTTTTTCATCAGTCACCCTTGATTGTATTTTCTTAAAAATTTAGCCATGAAATGTTTGCTACTTTTATTTTGCATGGATTTTGATTATTTGAAAAAAAAAATTAAGCAGGTTTGTTATGCGGTAACTCATGTCTTAGTAGAGATAGTGATCTCTAATATTTTCAATCCATGTCACAAAGTAATCATTTTGCATAGATTAACAGAACTATTTTTTTTTTTCACATAAAATTTTTAAATGCCATATATTATATTATGTGGCCCATCATGGTTCCATTTTTATCATGAAAATTACCTCTGATGGAGAGTACTTAGTAAGTGTGGGTCAAGATAGATTTGTGAGAGTATGGAAGATGGACTGTCAAAGGACCAATGCAATGTACATTTATAAATGATGTTGCTGTAACGCTGTTAGATAATTACAGGAAAATTAATACAATTGAATAGAACTGTAATAATTATAATCAACTAATGTCTTTCTATTCTAAATAATGGTACAAAAATGACTTTTGGCGCTATTCATTTTGTCTTTCAAATTAATAGTTTCCCGATGCTATATGATGCAAATATGCATTTTGTGTTTGATTTTTTGTAGCTGATGCAAAATGTTTTATTAGAAAGAGATTTTAGAACTTCATTACCAAAGTCAATTCTGAATAAGGGCATAGGATTTCAATAAGAGCTTCTAACTTTCAAATTTTCCATCACTACATCATTATTATTAATATCACTTAAAATTAACAACTCTATTTGCAATTTTTCATATTTCAAATCATAACATTCTCGCATCCAACCGAAGGACTGTGAAACGACAATGATATTAAATACTGCTTAAATTCTACTACCTAACAACCAAATAATTTTTAATTAAAATTTTTATTCCTTATACAAATATGTAAACACAACTTATTTTTCTCTCTAAAAGTTTAAACATAAAAAAATTTAAAATTAATCCTTTTTTTAAGGGCTATAAATTATGAAATTTATGATTATAATAATTATTTCCTTATTGGAATATTTATTGGGGTATAGATATATTTGTTGCTCTATTAAAAAAATTAAAATTTATAAACTATTTTTTATTTTTAAATTTTATCTGTGGTGGCCTAAGGAGGCTGTATAAGCTCCTGGGAGGCACTGTTATGCCGGTGAAACGCTAAATGTGCCATCTAATCATGCGGATTGTCGTGATCGGACTTGATCGACAGCGCGAGTCACGAGTATATTCCCGTGAAATCATCTTTTTTTAACTGAGTGCCCGCTGTGCATTTCGCGACAATGTAGGTGTAACAGATTAGTCGTTTAGGCATATGGGGTCAGAGCTGCCGTTAATTTCGCATGAGGTAAGGGGGGCTTTGCTAGGGATCGTCACTTCACCGTTGGTATGCTAGGTGAAGGGTGCTAAATCTTACAGAGGTTAAGCACTTCGTCACGCCTGATCTGGTGTGGCCGTAGGTTAAACACTTTCTCATAGATTTGTTGTGGGTCAACTATGGCCGTGGAACTAGTGATAAGTGCAAGGCGCTAAAAAGGATTGGGTTGAGAGAGGCCTGTACTACGAATGGAGATAGACGAATTAAAACGTAGGTTTGCCAACCACGTCTTGAAATACGCATTTAATGCTGCCTCGCAAGTGAGCATGTATTAAATACTTATAACGTAGTTTGACTGGCGGTTGTCCGTCAAGGGGTGCCGGAAGATGGATCACGAACCCTCACCCGTAATTCACGGGTACATAATTTGGTGCTGTATACCCTGTCCTCGTCCCCTTCGTACTTACCATATCGAAGCATACAATTTTCCATATTTATTTTGTGCTCAATTTTTGTATTCGCCTTCTCTTGCTTCATACTTAAGGGATTGACAGAATTTAGCTCTAATTTTTTTATATTTTGGTGAATATAGAACAATCTTGTTTAATAAAAATGGATATGGAGTTTATGGGTGCTTGTAATATAAATCAAGCCATAACGATTCTTAAATTTTACTTATTTTTATTATTTTACGGAGGTGTATTTATGTTCGCCCTAGGGCCCAATGGCACATCCCCACACAAAAATAGGCTTATTTTCTATTCTTCGTCTCCTTTACTCTTTTTTCGTTCTCTTCACCCTAAGATTTTTTTAATAGTCCAAACATTCGGGACGGTAGTAAACTACAGCGATGATCTTCGTTTATAATGAAAGATGCTATCAAACATTCTGCGGTTCGTTGTGTGTAAGAGGCCAATTTAGTCTATTAGTAATAATATTTATATATGGATATATATACCATATATATATATATATATATATGAGTTCTTTCATGTTCCAAGTTATGGTTATATTAGCAATAATTGTCTAAGGAAACAAATGATTGTGTAAGTCATGTATATTGTAATATGATCCAGTTGAGCATACAATTAACATTGTTATATTAATATCTTCTATGTTTTGTATTTAGTGAGTGTTCAACCTGCTTTTTCCGTTTCCCATGTTGAAGCGGATCTAGTATTATATATCCAAAATTCAGAAAGATCTTTTAACGTTAGATTTTAAATGCAGGCTCAGAAAAAGTGGAGTGAGCTATTGCTGCTTTCGTGAATGATTTGTCTGCTTTCAGTCTGTCATAGTTCGCATTATTTGATGCAAGACTGCAAGAAGGTTAAAGCTTAGAAATTGTGAGAATTAATGTTATTGAGCATTACATTATCACGAATTTTATCGGCGCTTGTTGAATGAATGAGATACAACACTATTAAAATATTTTTTCTTTTTTCCTCTCTATGCTTTTGAGAGCATTACTATTGCATGCGTGAGTTTTGTTCCTCAAGCAGTTCTTTTATGCGTAGGTCGTGAACAACGGCAATGCATATTAACTTTTGATAGGTTCGTGTTTTTTATTCCCATTTTTTATGTTTTCCTCTGTTTTTTTTCCTCCAATTTCTTGTTTTTCCGCTACTTTTTTTTCCTCCCGCGGCCCGCCCTAGTGCCCCCGCCTTCCCCTGCATAGTTGGGGCGGTAATTTGGTTGCACGTACTTAAATTGTACAGAAAGCCTTTTATTTTTTTTTTCATGTATATTAAAGATGTTTTGAATTTTTGTCAAACATGATATTAGCAGTAGTGATGGACACGAATGATTATTTAATTTATTGTTCTTGAGGCGTTTTCTATTTGTCTCTTTTAACAAGCATTATTTTTATTTCCTTACAAGTAATATTTTTTAGGACTTATATTGGATTGTATAATTGAAGAAATGCTGAGTGTGGACGTTCGAGATTGCTAACATATAACAAGGTCGGGTTGAATTACAGTAAGCAACCAGTGGAGGTGAGATGATTTGCAGACATGTGCTAAAACTAGAAACAATTCGGATTAACTCTTTAAAAAGTTAGGATATGCCAAAATTTGATTGAATCCAAGGAAAAGGACGAAGCAATACTGGGGAAGCGGTCTTTGATGCATATGAAGCATAAGTGATGCATTGTTTACTTGAAGCCTTATGTTGCTAAAAACTTCTCCATTATTTAATTTTGTTTAATACCAATATGCATTATGTTTATAGTTTTTCAACATTTGAGTAGCACAATTATTCTAATTTTTCAAGATAGAAAAATTGTGAATAGGAAAAGACAAAAGTTTACCACACTTTAGCCCCTCGATTTTTCCCTCCCCTTTCCTGGTGCTCTTTCCTTTTCTTGATTGGATCGGACCCTTTCAGGGTGGGGCTCACGGTAATTTATTAAATGGTTAAATGGGTCAGAGAGGGAGGAGAATAGCGTGGATCTAATGGAGAAGTGGTTTGGCTGATGTTTTTGGAAGTTTTTTTATGGAATTGGTGTTCTCTTTAAATAGATGCTTATCTTCTATCGCAGGATGTTTTTCGTTTTTTTTTAATGCAAGTCAGGGATAGCGGCGTAGTTATTCATTGCTTGTGTCGTGATTGTGCTGAAATTAAATGTATCAATTTGGATCTCGGTGAATTCAATATATGACTGGATGGGATGATGATGTTCAACGTTTCTCTAAGAAGTGAACTGGATTTCTAATTCCTATAACATATATAATAGATTTTTATAGTCACGCTCGAGGTAGTCTATTGCAGTAGAACCGTTGTTCTTTTTTTATATTAACAGATTTATTGATAAGCAAATTCTCATAATTTTTATTTTCATAATTTTACATTGTTTGCGTAGGTTGAGGACGAGTGCGCACCGCAAGCGCTAAAATTTAAAATTAGGAACTTTTGAATTACCTTTACTAAAATGTTTTTAAGGCCCAATTTAAATGTCAAGACAACATATCAATCAAATTTACAGTTTAGAAAGTCATAACTTAGGAATAATAAAAAGATAATAATTGACTCTTATTTTAATCAAGAAGAAAAAATTTATCATTGGGTGTTCCTAATTTACTTAAAAATTTAAAATTGACAAATTATGGTATTTTGTGAGACGGTACAATGGAGACATAAGCAACGAGCTCTGGAATATAAATTTAAATACAAAGCTTTAAGCAATGTAATCACACTACTCGACGATCGAGATTTCAAATTTGAAGAGATACAGAAATAAAGGTAGAATTTATAAAGAGACAAATAAGCATTGGGAATTGGGTGGATTCTTTAAGGGAGGGGTTGTATTTGAGTGTTCAATATAAGAGATTTGAAGGAGAGAATTTGAGAATTTTACAGACTGTCTTAGGCAAGTGTATAGGATTAAATTTGATAATTTTGAAAAAAAAAAAAAGATATATTACGCTTGTTGTTTAGTCAAAAGTTTTTGTTGCTCGTTTATTTTTGGGTGAGGGGATAAGAGAGCGTGGACTATAAGCGCATTATAAGCGAGTAGTGGCTATGGAAATAATGTAGTTAGAAGGAAGATTACGTTGGATGGAGGCTAACATTGTGATTAAAAAGGCCAAAAAGAATTTCTTAAGGAAAATAATATACTAATTCAAAACTCTAAATCAACACATTATGTTTTGGCTAAAAGACATTTGAATGCTATCTGACTGGGTCAAGTCCTTTTGATTTTAGTATTTATTTTTTTTATTAATAATGTAGTAAAATAAACTTGGGAGTTATCTTTTGTACTGAAAAAAACTCCTTCCATCAGAAGCATTCTTACCTCGCATATTGTTGCAAGAGCGGTATAGACTATATATAGTAGTCTGTATATGATGTAAATAATATAACTACCTATATAATACTATAACTACTAGTAAAAATTGCCCGATGTGCGCTAAAAATTTAACAAAAAAAAAGTTAAATCAAAAAATCTTTTACATTTTTATCTCGTCATTATTTGAAAAGATGTGAACAAAAATTTGATTATTAATAAAAAATATTATATTGATAGATTTTAGTATCTCGGTTACGGATGTATAATATCTTTATATGCATGTGTTTTCTATTATTCATGAATAGTGTTTATATCATCCGTCGTAAATAACTGTTTGATTTAGGTAAATCATTTTAAAATTAATTATTACACTAGCATGACGAAAATTATGGGTAATATAATAAATTTGATAATAGTAAATCTTATTTGATGCGAGTTATTTTTTATCATTATATTAATGCAATATGTACATTATTATCTTTATTAGTAAGATAAAGTGTTGATAAAGTGTTTATCTTTTATTCCCAA
>NW_021318588.1:0-3036 GCF_001605985.2 Dendrobium catenatum
GAAATGACACTCAAATCAGTATGCTCATAATTAAAAAAATATGAAGCTTCTAGTAAGCATTAGATACATTAATGCCTATCGAAATACAAATGTCGGTGAACAATGCGAGAAGATGCACATATCTCCTATAAGCATGGGGGATTCAAAATGTTCTTGTTCAATAAATGTTTAAATCAAGCTCAAGTTCTTCTGATGTTGTTTGTTTTTAATGCAAGAAGCCTTGACATATCAAAGCTGATTGTCTTACACTTAAGGATCACCCAAACATGGAGAAGGGTGAGGAGAAACCCAAGTACATAAAGGATAAGAAGCGATTCTAAAAGGCATTTTGGGCAGATTCTGCATCTAACTCCTCTGAGAATGAATCTGAGGAGGAGACAATAAAAATGTGCTTGATGGGTGATTATTTTGGTCAGTCTGACTAAGAAGAGGTATACAAACTAGCCTATGATCAATTATTTGAAGTTTGTGAGAACATTCATACATCATATAGGAAACTTAAGAAATTGCATATTAGTCTGAAATCAGAATTTTCAAATTTGCAAAAACAGTATGAAATTTTATTGAAATATCACTCTCAAATTGATAGCAATCACATGTCATTACTTGATGAGTTTGATGAATTGAATAAAAAGTATTCTGAGTTGGTTGTATAGCATGATTCATTGAAAGCATCCTACACCTCACTTGAAACTAATTTTAAAACTTATATTGATGAATATGAGCATAGGGAGCACTATTTGAGAGTTGATAATGTTGTTTTAGAAAGTGTCAACTCGAGGTTTAAAGCTAAATTGAATGCACTTGAGAAAAATAGAAATATACCCACACATGATTAGTTTTTCAATCATGATCCAAAATCAAAATTTTTTAAACCTAGGAAGAGATACTATAACCCGAACAGATTAGTAAACCCATTTCCTGGAGTTAGATACTTTTCATGTGGCATATTAGGGCACATTTCACATAATTGCACTATTCACAGTAGTACACATTGGGTGTGGAGACCCAAATTGCATAATACATAACATAATACATATGCATTGTATTCTTCTTTCTATAAGAAGGGATCCAAACTTATTTTTGTTCCTAAATCTAACGTTTGATGATTTTGTAGTCTTGATCTCACAAAAGGCCTCGTAAGGGCATGTGGTACTTGGACAACAGAGACTTACTGCTCTTAATTGCATAATCTTGCTGCTTAATAAATTCTAATTTGCTTGTTTTCTATTCTATTGCTTGTTGTTATTTTCTATTCTTTCTTTTTAGTTTTTTTTAATTTGCTGTCATTTTGTAGCAGTTTCATCTATGATGTTTTTGTTTGTTAGTTTTTCTTATTGGCCATAGCTGAAATGATATTTTAAGCCTTGTTTTTATTTTTTGAAAATTTGTAGTTGAAAGTTAGTTAGGGACATTAAGCCCTTATGAACTAGTCCTAAGGAAAACCAAGAGGGGGGTGAATTGATATTTTAAAAAACTTTCTATCAAAACATAATCTTAAAACAAAACTAAGATTCACCACAGAAATCAAAGTGCGAAAATTAAATGCGGAAGCAATAATAAGAAAGAACACACCAGATTTATAGTGGTTTGGCCAAACCTTGACTGAACCACTATCTGATTTGCTTATTTTATGTTCAATTGCTTGTTGTTATTTTCTATTCTTTCTTTTTAGTTTTTTTTATTTGTCATCATTTTATAGCGGTTTCATCTCTGATGTTTTTGTTTGTTAGTTTTTCTTTTTGGTTATAGCTGAAATGATATTTTAAGCCTTGTTTTCTGTTTTTTTTTTTTTTACTTGTAGTTGAAAGTTCATTAGGAATATTAAGCCCTTATGAACTAGTCCCAAGGTTAACCAAGAGGGGGGGTGAATTGGTATTTTAAAAAAATTTCTATCAAAACATAATCTTAAAACAAAACAAAGATTCACCACGGAAATCAAAGTACAAAAATTAAATGCGGAAGCAATAATAAGAAAGAACACATCATATTTATAGTGGCTCGGTCAAACCTTGACCTACGTCCACTCCTCGGAGCCACCCTCCGAGTATTGCACTAAACTCAGTGTCTCCCCTTTAGCCCCCACAGTTAGGCGGAGAAGCCCTTACAAAATCACTTCCACCTTCTCCGGTGCAGCAGAGTAGTCAGGTCCCTTGACACCAAAGAGATCTTCTTCTTCCCAAAACATACCTCAAGACAAGCCTTGAATCCGATGGTACTAAGGTGCAAGCTTATCAGAGAAACCGTGTGAAACTCCCCTCCACACTCACTTGAAACTCCCTCCAAGGATCTTCTCCCTTTCTCAAACTCCACCCTTTCCTCTCTCCCTTTCAAGCTCTCTCTTCAAGTTTTCTCCAGAAGAAATGAAGCCTCAATGACTTCCAAAGACGCTTACAAAGTGCCTTATCAAAACTTAAATATAAGTGCTCCAAACAAGCACTTAATTGTAACAAACCAACATTATCATCAAGGACGATATAAATATTGTCCTGTACGATCAGTGCAAATTAAGCTTAATCAACTAGGATGATTTGGGACAATCAGAAGGTTTTTGTTCATATCATTCAAGATGGTATAAATTCGTCCCAGACAATTAGTTCAAATTCATGAAAATTGTCCAGAGCATTGCCTTGAATAGAAGCTGTCCGATGTTGATCATCCAAGAGCAACTAAGGTTTTTTGACCTGATCATCCCGGCCGATCCTGCTATCATCTAGGATGATATGATCGAGCAATCAAACCTTAGTTACTTTCCTTAATTACTAGATTAATTTATGCATAATTTTGTTGCATCATCCAGGACGATGCCCAAAAATAAATAATACTTAAATAGTGATAGTGGTTGATTCCTTCTGATTTGAGTCTATCGTCCTGGCCGAAACAAAGATCATCCAAAATGATGTACTTAAAGATGGCTACCTTAACTAGGATGCCCTAATTATGGTCTCTATTTTTAACGAATCGTCCAGGCTGATTTATGGATCGTCCCGGACGATGTTACCAAAAATAGAGAACTCTAAAATAGAAATAAGTGAG
>NW_021318588.1:6208-134500 GCF_001605985.2 Dendrobium catenatum
TCCCCATATTCTCTCCTCCAAGTATTGCACTTAACTCAATATCTTTTCTTTTGCCCCCACAGTAAGGCAGAGAAGCTCATACAAAACTCCTTTACATCGACCCCGGTGAGGCAGAGAACCCAACTCCTTTTGCTTCCTCTAGAAGCAGCAACTCCTTTTTCTTCCTCTAGAAGCAGGCAGAGAACCCAACTCCTTTCTCTTCCTCTAGAAGCAGGCAAAGAACCTCAATTAGTTACTGAAGAAGACCTCTTTAAAACCTCTAAGGACCAAGGGATGACGACCGGAGAAGATGACTCAAATCCTTACTTGGAGAAACTTTTATAAAATCCCTCACAAACTCCCCCTCATAATATCCTCTCTCTCTCCCTTTCTCTCCCTCTCCTCTTGACTCTCTCAGGTCAGGACTGCAGTAAAATATTCTTACTTGAGAAAATAAGAGATCTTTTTAAACTAGGGCTCCAAATTAGCCCTAATTAGCCACTAATCGATAAATATCTTCCAAGATGATAGTATATTGTCATGTACGATTAGTTCAACTCGATGAATATTATCCAGACCATCGCCCTAAATGGATGTCTGGATGATGAAAAACTAACTAGATCGTTCAAGACGATCTCACAATCGTACATATTGATTAGTACAAAATGTCACATATTATCCAGAATATAGCCCTAAATGGATATCTGGACGATGAAAAAATAACTTGATCATCCAGACCGATCTCCAAATTGAAAGTTCATTAGGGATGTTAGGCCCTATAGAACTAGCCCAAGGCTAATTAAGAGAGACATGAATTGGTTTTTTAAATATCTTTAAATCAAAGCAACAAAACTCAAACCAAAATCACCACGAAAATTAAAGTGAGGAAATAATTAATGCAGAAGCAATAATAAGAAAATAACACACCAGATTTATAGTGGTTTAGTCAAATCTTGACCTACATCCACTACTCAAAGGCACCCTCCGAGTTTTGCACTAAACTAAGTGTCTCTCCTTTAGCCCCCATAGCTAGGCAGAGAAGCCTTTACAAAATCACAACCACCTTCCCCGGTGCGGCGGAGTCGCCGGGTCCTTTAACACCAAAGAGATCTTCTTCTTTGGTGAACTTCCCTCAAGATAAGCTTTAAATCCGTTGGTATTCAGGTGCGAGCCTACTGGAGCAACCGTGTGAATCCCCTCCACACTCCCTTGAGTCCCCCCTCCAAGGATCTTCTCCCTCTCTCAAACTCCACCTTTTCCTCTCTCTATTTCAAGCTCTCTCTTCAAGTTTCCCCCAAAGGAACGAAGCTACAATGACTGTCAAAGACACTTACAGAGTGACATGTCATAGCTTAAATAGAAGAGCTCATTAATGCAAGTTGCGGACATTATCGTCCAGGATGATATTCCTATCGTCCTGGCCGATCAGTACAATTTGAGCTAATCAGCCCGGGACGATTTGGGACGATCAGAAGAAAATTGGTTACATCATCCTGGCCAATCTCACGATCGTCCAGGATGATTAGTTTAAAATCAATTTCAATCATCCTGATCATCGCCCGAAATAGATTCTGGACGATGTTAATCATCCAGGCCATCATCATGGCCGATCCTACGATCGTCCCAGACGATGTGATCGTATCAATCAGCCATTTTCAAAGATACTAGATCAATTTAGGCATAATTGAGTTAGATCGTCCTGAACGATATGTATATTGTCTAGGCCGATTACCTAAAATAAAGAATACCTAATATGATCATGGCGGCTGATTCTTTCTTAATTGAGCATATCGTCCTGGCCGATCTTAATGACGGCTGCCTTAATGAGGATGCCCTAATTGGGATTTTTGCTTTTGAACAGATCGTCCAGGCCGATATAAATATCATCCCGGACGATGTTACCAAAAATAGAAATCTCTAAGAAACAGTCAGAAAATCTTCTAAGATACAAAGCATCAGGAGCCACACTAAATACAATAGACTCAAGAAGGGAAAAAGGTACAAACTGACTCAGACCTAGTCTACCCAATCTTGAGCTGATTCCAGAATGCAGTCTGATCTTGTGGACCTGAAACGTTAAAAGATAAGGTAGTCGTAGATAAGTAAGAGTGTTTGCTATCATCAAAACATAAATCATGAAAATAGATCCGTAACAATCTCCCCCTTTTTGATGATGGCAAACACTACTATTTGAATTCTCAGAAAGAATATATTTTCTCCTAATCTCCCCTCACTAGAATAAAACTTTAAAAATAGAGGAGATAAAAAATGTTTTGTTTTAAATTTTTGAAAATAAAAAAAGGATACAAATTCAACTGTACGTACAGTACGTTCTCCCCCTTTGACATTATCAAAAAGAGAGGAGCAACAAATAAAATAAAAAAATGATCTCTGATTTAGTGAACAAAATAAATATTATTAAAAATGAGAAAGTTACCTCTTGGTTTTAATAAAAAACTTAGTAGAATTGTATTGATAAAAAAATTTGTTTCAAAAAACTAATTTAAAATATGAAAATGATTTTAAGTCAAAAGTAGAATTACCTCTTTAAGAAAATAGAGATTGAGAGTCAAAAATATGAGTTTCCTTCCTTTGACTCTTTTAGAGAAGTCAAGTATAATTTTCATAAGAATTTAAGAAAAAATAGGAGGTAGGTTTTTCATTTTTAGAAAGGTGACCGTGTGTGTTGATCAGAGAGAACACAAAAAAAGGAGAAATAAAATTTAAAAAATTTAACGAAAAAGAAAAGAAAAAAAAAAGAAAAACTCAAACAAAAGAACAAACAAAACATAAAAAACACACCAAACAATTTAAGCATCATCTTGCTCCTAATCAGATGATTCAGAAACAAGATCTGCCCACAAAATTTTTTGCTTTTCGTTATTTCCCTAGTTTATAATTTGCTTTGATTTAGCCTTTTCTTCTCCAGGATGAGTTCTCATATTAGGGCACTTATTTGTCATATGTCCACATTTCTTACATCCAAAACAATTAAGGTCAGAAATAATCTTAACATTCTTACCATTTTTACCTTTTTTCCACTTTTATTGATGTTTATGCTTTGGTGAGCTTTTTAATTTTCTTGTCAAGTCATTACTTTCGTCACCAACTAAGCTACCTTTTTTCGTATCTTCAGCTTTTAGCATAATCGTTTCACCTGCATCCAAAAGTCTTTGACCCAAACTTTGCTCGTAGGCAATGAGTGAGCCAATCAAATTATCAATAGAATATTAATTCAAATTTTTTTATTCACAAATAGTAACTACTTTAGCATCAAATTTATCTAATAGACAATGAAGAATTTTATTAACTTTTTCAAAATTTGAAAATTCTTTTCCTAAAGCATGCAATGATGTCATAATTTGGATAAACCTAGTATACATATCTAAGATTGACTCATAAGGTTTCATGGAAAACAGTTCAAAATCATGCATTAACAAATTCAACTTGGATTGCTTGGTTTCACTAGTGCATTCGTATATGGTGTGTAGTTTATCCCAAATTTCCTTACCAGTAGTGCGTGTGGATACTAACATAAAATCTTCATAATTTAAAGCATACAAAAAGCAATTTAAAGATTTTGCATTCAATTGAGCATCTATTTTTTCTTCCCTATTCCATTGATTAAAAGGAATAGCAGCTTTAATTCCATCTAAAACTCATTATGGTGAAGATTAACCAGTTAAAATCTTATGCCACATATGAAAATCATCGATTGTAAAAAAGTGGACATGCGAGTTTTCCAAAAATAAAAAATAATATGTTCAAATAAAGGTGGTCTCGTGATTGTATAACCTTCCGTAATATTACGATTACCAAAATTAGCCATGGATCAAAATTCAAAAAGTTTTAAAACTTAATTTTATGAATCCCGCTCTGATACCACTTGAAAGTTTGTTAGGGATGTTAGGCCATATAGAACTTGTTGCGACCCATGACCTCGAGGTTGAGATTTTGATGATGACAAATAATATTGTTTGAACTACTTTTCATTGAATATTATTTAATGTTTGCTATTGTCCGTGAGTACTAACATTACAGGAAGATCATAAGCCACTCAGGACAATGGGAAGACTCAAGACTAGTTGGATTAGGAGTATGAGTCTGACAATGCAATTTGTTATTTATTTTATTTTTTATTTTCTTGAGTCTGGCCACAAACTGCAGGTACGTCTGAGCAATCATGCACACACACAAGGGGAGAGGGTTTTTAAAAGTAAGAAATATAGTGTTTCATTATCTAGTAATCGTACGGTATGAAATTATTTCATACTGTACGATATACTATTATAACACGTGTTATGTGAACAAATAATAATATACGAATAGGATCGTACGGTACAATCTATTTCCATCCAAACCCTAGCCGTCATGTTAACTTAAGTATGATATTTTCTGTCGTTCGGACTGTATGAAGCCATTCGTACGGTACGATCTATTTTAAATACATACTTAATTTAACCTGTGATTAGTGCAAGATATTAAGGCTTAATTACAAATTGAATATCGTATTGTATGAACACCTTCATATAATATGATGATGAAAGATGAATTCTGATCATCCCAGATATCATCCTGGATGATCCCTTATTTTTTGTCTCATCATACTGTACGATGTCTATCGTACCATACGATGAACATAGACGACATTTGATCATCCCGGAATTCGTCCTGGACGATGCCTTGATTTTTAGCATTCGTACGGTAAGATGTAGATTGTACCATACGATGAACAGAGACGACATTGGATCATCCCAGCTATTGTCCTGTACGAGCAGTAGTGTTATGGATCATACCATACAATTTTATATCGTACTGTACAATTATTTTTTGAACTGTTCGTACACGTTCGTACTAGGTTTAAGCATGTTTGTACAAATCATACTGTATGATTAATAATAGTACTGTACGATTATAACGGCTAATTTGCAATTTTAGGGATTTTGGAGCCCGTTTTAATGTGTCAAAATTATCATATTTGAGAGTGAGAGACAAAATAGGGAGACGTGATTAGAGAGAAAATTCTTGAGAGAGCTCTTGAGAAGTTTTGAGGGGTTGAGAGAGGAAGGAGAAGGAGAGCTTGGTGAGGGAGAAGAGGTGTGAGAGAGATCACACGATTGCTCCGATCTTGCTGCAACTTGCTCCTCCTATGGCTCGGGAAGAACTTGTGGGAGGCTCTCTAAGAGGGAGACTCGTCTACATCCGTGACCTTGAGGTACTCTGCCTTCTCCAGGAGGGAGAAAAATAAGAAGGTTCTCTGCTGTCGCCAGGAAGGTGAAAACAGCATTTGGCACTCCGCCACACCGGGTTGGTGAAAGGGAGTATTGTAAGGGATTCTAGGGAGTGGACGTAGGTTATGGTTTGACCGAACCACTATAAAAATTCAGGTGTACTTTTTCCTTATCGTTTTTATTCTTGCATGCATTTTTTATTTTCAATATATTTGCTTGGTGAAATATTATGATTGAAAAGGATTCTATTATTGCACGTTATTTTCATGATAAAACTTTAAAAACTTCAAAAATACTAGAACTCCTGCTTAGGTTTTATTTATTGCATTAAAATTTTCACAATTCACCCCCTCTTGTCAATCTAGTAATTTCAATTGGTATCAGAGCTTGTTTCTAAAAATAGTGTTTTAGAAAACCTTGAAAAAATGATCATGTCGCATTTTGGTAATTGTAACACCGTGGAGGGTTATTCAATAACCCGTCCACCTCTTTTTGATAACATTCCATTTGATTTCTGGAAAATTAGGATGTCTACCTTTTTATAATCTATTGATTATCGCATGTGGATGTTAGTCAATGATGGATATGTTGCACCATTTAAAACTGTTAATGGAGTGAAAACTCAAGTGCCTTTTATTGAATGGTGAAATGAGGATAGAGATTTAGCCCAATTGAATGCTAAATGTTTAAATTGATTTTTTTTTGCATTAAAATCTGAGGATTATATGAGAGTTTCTACCTGTGCTTCTGGTAAGAAGATTTGGGATAGACTGTGCATTACATACGAAGGAACAAGTGAGTAAAATAGTCTAGGCTTAACATTCTATTACATGATTATGAACTATTCTGTATAAAACCTAGAAACAACAACATCTGACATGTACACTAGGTTCACCCAAATCGTGACATCCTTGCATGTATTAGGTAGAGAGATTTCAAATTCTGAGAAAGTTAATAAGATTCTTAGATTCTTACTTAGTTCCTATGATGCAAAGATAACTACTATCACTGAATCTAAAGAACTTGACATTTACTCTATTGATAATCTCCTTGGGTCACTCATTGCATACGAGCAAGGGGTGAGTCAAAGACAAAGTGATGCAGGTGAAAAGAAGGAGCGAACAGTGGCATTAAAAGCAAACAACTCAGAAAGTGACAGCTCTGTATGGGAGGAAGAAGATGATATAACACTGATGACCTGACAGTTCAAGAACTTCTTAAAGAGAAAATAAAAGCGTCATCAGAATGGCTGGAATAAAGGTAAAAGCTCTATGTTTAATAAAGTTTCATCTAACACAATCTATTTTGAGTGCAGGAAGCCAGGTCACCTTCAAGCTGATTGCCCCAACTTAAAGAGCCAACAGGCTAAGGAAAAGAGCGAGGATAAAGCCAAGTATAAGAAAGGAAAAATGAAGACACAAAAATCTTTTTGGGCCGACTCTGCCTTAGAATCATCAGAAGAAGAAGCAGAGGAGGAGATAACAAATTTGTGTCTTATGGCTAATGATAACCTTGATCAATTGAATCAAGATGAGGTATGTCTACTTTCATATGAAGAATTATTGCTTATTTCTGAAAATATCCATTAGTCGTATAGGAAGTTGAAAAAGATGCATACCAAGCTTAATATTGAATTTAGTTCTTTACAAACTGAGAATGCTAACTTGTTTAAAGAAAATTCTAATTTAGATAGAGATCATATGCTACTTCTTGATGAGTATGATGCATTAAATAAGAAGCATATTGAACTAACTGAAGTGCATGAAACCTTGAAAGCCACTCATGTTGAAGTAGAAGAAGCTTTTGATAGACTAGACAAACTTGCATTAGAAGTAGATCACAGTGAGCACTTGCTATTTGTGGAAGTTGATGGATTGACAGCTCAAAATAAAACTTTTAATGAAAGAATCAAAGAACTAGAAAAATGAAATTGCATCACTCACATTAGGCCAACCTAGCAAACCACCAACACAGCATGCATCACACAACTTTAGGAAGAAGCAACACCACCCACATAGGTTAGTAAATCCATTTCCTGGTGTTAGGTGCTTCTCTTGTGGCATGCTAGGTCACATAGCCCGCACATGCACAATTCATTGTAGAACACACTTAGTTTGGAAACCTAAACTACATCCATCACAGCATAGCATGCATACATCTCATTCATGCAAGTATAAGGAGGAACCCAAACTCACTTGGGTTCCCAAATCTAATCCTTGAATGAAATTGTTGGGATGCTCTCACAAAAGACCTAGTGAGAGCATGTGGTACCTGGATAGTGGATGCTCGCGACACATGATTGGAGATATGAAGAAGTTCATCCTGCTGGAGACCAAAACTGGAGGCAAAGTAACATTGGGAGACAATACTACCAGGAAAGTGATAGGCTCAGGTATTGTTGGTAATGCTAAGAATTTTTTAATTAAAAATGTTTTATTAGTTGATGGTTTGAAGCATAACTTACTTAGCATTAATCAAGTGATAAAGGTTTTGATATTAAATTTCTGTATGATAAATGCCTGATTAGTTTAAATGATAAACTAGTTTTAGAAGGAAAATGAATGAACAATGTTTACATGTTAGATCTTGATTGCATTGATAGTTCAAATTCATTGTGTTTGAAAAAAATAGTTGATGACTCGTGGCTATGGAATAGGAGACTATGCCATGCTAGTATGAAAACTCTTTGAAACATCACTTAGAAAAACCTAGTTAGAGACGTACCTAAGTTAGACTTTAGTAAAGATCATTTATGTGATGCTTGCCAACTAGGAAAACAAGTCAAATCATCCTTTCACTCAATTAAAGATGTAATCACCTCCAGGCAATTAGAAATGCTACACATGGACTTATTTGGACCCATTAGCATAGCTAGCCTAGGAGGGAAAAATTATGGATTTATAATTGTAGATGACTTCACTAGATTCACTTGGGTAAGATTTCTAACACATAAGAATGAGTCTTTTGAGGAATTTAAGGTATTATCTACATGGATCCAACGAAAATTAGGTTGTGAAATCTCAACAATCCATATCGATCATGGTGGAGAATTTCAAAATGATAGGTTTGAATTATTCTACCAAGAGATAGGAATATAACACAATTTCTCTGCCCCTAGAACACCTCAGCAAAATGGTATAGCAGAAAAGAAGAATAGAACTTTGGTAGAAGCTTCTAGGGCAATGTTAGCGGAGTACACCCTTCCTAGATACTTTTGGGCAGAAGCAGTCAACACAACGTGTTATGTTTTAAACAGGGTAAACATTAGATCTAAGCTGAATAAAACTCTTTATGAACTCCTTAAGGGTAGGACACCGAATCTTTCACACTTACATGTATTTGGGTGCAAGTGCTTTATATTGATTAATGGAAAACTTCCCTTAGGAAAATTCGATCCCAAGTCTTATGAGGGTGTCTTCTTAGGTTATTCATCGGTAGGTAAGGCCTATAGAATCTTTAATAAGAGAACCCTAGTAGTAGAACAATCCACCCATGTAGTATTCGATGAATCAGATAAGCCCTATGATAATAGAGTTAAAGATGATGAAATAGAGGTAATTCAAGGAGTAGAAACTATGACCTTAGGAGAAAGGGTAGAACCTCAGGAAGATTTGCCTAGAGAATGGAGATATTCTTCTAGTCATCCTAAAGAGTTAATTTTAGGAGACCCATCAGAAGGTGTAAAGACTAGGCATGGACTTAGGAAAGAGGTTAGTCATTCAGCATTCATCTCTATGATAGAACCTACTAGTATAGATCAAGCCTTAAGAGATGAATTCTGGATTCTAGCAATGCAAGAAGAGCTTAACAAATTCACCAGGAATGATGTTTGGGAGTTAGTCAAGAGACCTAAAGAACAAAGTGTTATTGGAACAAAATGGGTCTTCAAAAATAAGGTGAATGATTTATGAACAATAATAAGAAATAAAGCCATATTAGTAGCTATGATGGGAAAACTTAATTACTTTCTTGGCTTTAGTGTAAAACAAATGGATAACGAAACTTTTCTTAGCCAATCAAAGTACATTAAGGATATTTTGAAAAAATATGAAATGGATAGTGCTAAACCCATGAACACCCCAATGAGCTCACAATTCAATTAGACAAAGATCCTAGTGGAAAATCAGTAGATCAGAAAAAATATAGAGGAATGATTGGATCCCTTCTTTACCTAACTGCCAGTAGACCAAACATAATGTTTAGTATGTGCCTCTGTGCTCATTTTCAAGCCAATCCTAAAGAGTCTCACTTAACTGCGGTCAAGAGAATCCTTTGATATTTACTAGGCACCCCGAACTTAGGAATTTGGTATCCTAGGCATAGCACTTCCTTTAATATCTTAGGGTACTCAGATTCTGATTTTGTAGGATGTAGGATAGATAGAAAAAACACCTCTGGTACCTGCCAATTCATAGGAAAATCATTAGTTTCTTGGTCCAGTAGGAAGCAAAACTCAGTGGCCCTTTCCACAGCCGAGGCAGAATATATTGTAGTAGGAAGTTGCGTTGCACAAGTACTATGGTTAAAATAACAAATTCTTGATCTTGGCTTACCTGTAGGAACCATCTCAATCATGTGTGACAACATAAGTGCAATTTGCATCTCTAAGAACCCAATTCAGCACTCTTGAACGAAACACATAGACATTAAACACCATTTTATTAGAGATCACGTTGGTAAGGGAGATATATATAATTGCATCACATCGCTACAGGAGATCAATTGGTTGACATATTCATCAAACCACTAGTATTCGACACCTTTAGCACCTTGAGGAATAGATTAGGTGTCATAGACATTATTGCATAAAATAAAAAACAAATTTAAAAAAAAAAACAAAAAAATCTCTTTTAAGCCTACTCCTGATCATCACACACTCACTACACAAAAACCTTTGAATTTAACATTTTATCGTATTGTACGATACTATTATCATACTGTATGATATATCTAAATTGACACAAAACATACCCACCAGCAAATTTCGCCTTTTTTGATCGTATCGTATGACCACTATCGTACTATACGATACAGCTGGTAGTCACTTAATCCGTCTGGCATGACATTATTGCTCATCGTATTGTATGATACCTCCCTTCATACTGTACGATCCACATCACAAAATGGATTGGGATGAATTAACTCTGTTGGGTACGTTATTATTGGTGTTCGTACTGTACGATACCTCCCTTCGTATTGTACGATCCACCTCAGCAAATGGATGAGAACGACATAAAGGGTTTTGGTATGATTTAATTGTCATTCGTAATGTATGCTACACCTATTCTTACGGTACAAAACTTTTGGTCAAAAATCATCCTGATGACCCTCGGGACGATCGATATTCTTCGGATCGTACTGTATGATACCCATTGTACTGTACGCTTTGACCACCATTTCCCGATATGACTCGTCAGAACAATTTTTACCATATCGTACTGTACGATATCCTATTATACTATACGATGTTGGAAAAACTCTATAAATTGGCTGGTAAGGCAGAACTTACTTCTCACCTTTCACTTAGCCTCTACACGATGTCTAGTTCAAGCAAGAGAGGTCGTATGGTAGTGGGAAGCTCATCTTCCTCTCGCCGCCACAGCGCTCGGTTCTTGAATGCTGACAATGAGGATGCATACCATAAGTTCAAAGCATGCAAAATTACGCCATCCAGACTGCTCAACCAGGAGGCTCTGAATTTTGAGGTATTAAACCTCTTTGCTTCCACCACCCTCCAGTTCCTTCTCACCCTGGCCTTCCTATACAACTCTGAACTCCTTTTAGAATTCCTAGCAAATCTAACCTACACCGCCGACAACCTCACTTTCCACTCCTTTGTTTTTCATTAAAATGTCAAAATTACTAAAGCCGACATCGCCCAATACATTGGGCTATCTACTAAAGGTCCTTTGGTTCATTCTTTTCTCACGAACGACTTTGATTAGAGTGATGTAAATCGAGTCCTTAGGAATCATGCATTCTATTAACACCAGCCTCTCATTCAATCACTCACTCGAAATTCTAGAATCATTCAACAAGTCCTTAGAACTTCCATTATACCCAAAGATGGCGACCAGTATAACATGAACCTGACTCTATCTGTCGCTACTTATCTTATTATGAACAACACCAAATTCGACGAGGATGATTTAATTATTGACTACATTCGCCATATGACCTTCGTTCGTCTCCCTACTACTTGCCGAAAACAAAATATAGCTCTTGGTCACCTTATACGACACATCGTTCAAAATAAATATCAACTAACCTATCCTGGTGAACCCGATAATCTTCTAATCTATTATACAGACGTCTCTTTCCATATTATTTTCCATCAGGGACATGAGCCTGAAGAACCCGTCTTTGATGAAGAAGATGGAGAAGATGCCCCAGCGGCAGCTCCAGCTTGACCACGACGATGTACAGCACCCCGAGCTCCTGCACCAACTTAGTCTCATGATGATTTGGTTAAACATTTCAACCAACTTCAGACCCGTCTCGATACGCACATTCAAGAGCAACATAAGCAACACGAGACCGACATGCACTGGTTTGGGGAACGGTTCAATGCGATTGATCAACGTTTTAACACGATCCTTCACTACTTTCAGCCACACCCACCTCCACCTCCAAGTGATCAGGATCCTTCCCTTTGAAGTGTTTGTGTTGTACTTTTCTTTCTTGAGTGTTTTCTCCTCTTTTTGTTGCTGTCAAAAGGGGGAGAAGTTTGTTGTAGTTTTCTTTATGTTGTAGTTTGTTTATGTTAAATATAATGCATTTCCTTTTATTTCCTATTGCATTTTCTTTTTAGTGTTTTTCTTGTTCTTATGTAAAAACAAAAAAATGAAAAAAAATAAAATGCCTTTCGAACATGCTAACAACAAAAATTATTTGACATCATCAAAAAGGGGGAGATTGTTGTGTCCCATGACTCCGAGGTTGAGATTTTGATGATGACAAATAATGTTGTTTGAACTACTTTTCATTGAATATTATTTAATGTTTGCTATTGTCCGTGAGTACTAACATTTCAGGAAGATCACAAGCCACTCAGGACAACGGGAAGACTCAAGACTAGTTGGATTAGGAGTATGAGTCTTACAATGTAATTTGTTATTTCTTTTATTTTTTATTTTCTTGAGTCTGGCCACAAACTGTAGGTAAGTCTAAGCAATCTTGCACACATAGAGGAAGAGGGTTTTTAAAAGTAAGAAATATAGTTTTTCATTGTCTGGTAATCGTACGATATGAAATTATTTCATACTGTACGATATATTATTATAACATATGTTATAGGAACAAATCGTACTGTATGAATAGGATCGTACGGTACGATCTGTTTCCATCCAAACCCTAGTTGTCATGTTAACTTAAGTATGGTATTTTCCACAGTTCGTACTGTACGAAGCCATTCGTACGGTATGATCTATTTTAAATACATACTTAATTTAACCCGTGATTAGTACAAGATATCAAGGCTTAATTATAAATTGAATATCGTACTGTACAAACACCTTCGTACAATATGATGATCAGAGACAAATTCTGATTGTCCTAGAGATCGTCCTGGACGATCCCTTATTTTTTTTCTCATCGTACTGTGTAATGTCTATCGTACCATACGATGAATAGAGATGATATTTGATCGTCCCGGAATTCATCCTGGATGATGCCTCAATTTTTAGCATTCGTACGGCATGATGTAGATCGTACCATACAATGAACAGAGAAGATATTGAATCATCCTGGCTATCGTCCTGTATGAGCAGTAGTGTTGTGGATCGTACCATACGATTTTATATCGTATTGTATGATTATTTTTTAAACTGTTCGTATACATTAGTACTAGGATGAAGCATGTTTGTACATATCGTACTGTACGATTAATAATCATACTGTACGATGTAACGGCTACTTTGCAATTTCAGGGATTTTGGAGCCCGTTTTAATGTGTCAAAATTGTCATATTTGAGAGTAAGAGACAGAAGAGGGAGATGTGATTAGAGAGAAAATCCTTGAGAGAGATCTTGAGAAGTTTTGAGGGGTTGAAAGAGGAAGGAGAAGGTGAGCTTGGTGAGGGAGAAGAGGTGTGAGGGAGATAACACGATTGCTCTGATCTTTCTTCAACTTGCTCCTTCTGTGGCCCGGGAAGAACTTGTGGGAGGCTCTATAAGGGGGAGACTCGTCTACATATTTGACCTCAAGGTACTCTGCCTTCTCCAAGAGGGAGAAAAATAAGAAGGTTCTTTTCCATCGCCAGGAGGGTGAAGACAGTGTTTGGCACTCCGCCACACTAGGTTGGTGAAAGGGAGTATTGTAAGGGCTTCTCCACCTTACCGAGGGGGGAAATAGGAGAGCTATAGTTTTTAGTGAAATTCCCGGAGCGGAGGACTCTGGGGAGTGGACATAGGTCATGGTTTGACCGACCACACTAGGTGTATGCTTTTTCCTTATAGTTTTTATTCTTGCGTGCATTTTTTATTTTCAGTAAATTTGCTTGGTGAAATATTATGATTGAAAAGGATTCTATTGTTGCATGTTATTTTCATGATAAAACTTTAAAAATATTAAAATACTAGAACCCCTGTTTAGGTTTTATTTATTGCATTAAAATTTTCATAATTCACCCCCCTCTTGTCCATCTAGTAATTTCAGAACTGGCCCAAGGCTAATTAAGAGAGAGGTGAATTGGTATTTTAAATATCTGTAAATCAAAGCAATAAAACTCAAACCAAAATCACCACGAAAATTAAAGTGAGGAAGAAATTAATGCGGAAGAAATAATAAGAAAAGAACACACCGGATTTATAGTGGTTCGGTCAAACCTTGACCTACGTCCACTCCCCGGAGGCACCCTCTGAGTATTGCACTAAACTAAGTGTCTCTCCTTTAGCCCCCATAGTTAGGCGGAGAAGCCCTTACAAAATCACTTCTACCTTCCCCGGTACGGCGGAGTCACCGGGTCCTTTAACACCAAGGAGATCTTCTTCTTTGGTGAACTTCCCTCGAGACAAGCCTTGAATCCGATTGTATTCTGATGCAAGCCTGTCGGAGCAACCGTGTGGAATCTCCTCCACACTCCTTTGAGTCCCCCCTCCAAGGATCTTCTCCCTCTCTCAAACTCCACCCTTTCCTCTCTCTCCCTTTCAAGCTCTCTCTTCAAGTTTCCCCTAAAAGATCGAACCTACAATGGCTGCCAAAGACACTTACAAAGTGTCATGTCATAGCTTAAATAGAAGAGCTCAAAAAGAGCTCATTAATGCAAATTGCCGACATTATCGTCCAGGAGGATATTCCTATCATCCTAGCCGATCAGTACAATTTGAGCTCATCAGCCCGGGATGATTTGAGACGATCAGAAGAAAATTGGTTACATCATCCCGGCCAATCTAATGATCATCCAGGATGATTAGTTTAAAACTGATTTCAATCATCCTAATCATCGCCCGAAATAGATTATGGCTGATGTTAATCGTCCAGGCCATTGTTCCGGCCGATCCTACGATCGTCCTAGATGATGTGATTATATCAATCAGCTATTAATGCTTTCCAAAGATACCAGATCAATTTAGTTATAATTGAGTTAGATCATCCCGGACGATGTGTATATCGTCCAGGCCGATTACCTAAAATAAAAAAATACCTAATCTGATCATGGCGGCTGATTCTTTCTAAATTGAGCATATCGTCCTGGCCGATACAAGTATCATCCAAGCCGATCTTAATGATGGATGCCTTAATGAGGATGCCCTAATTGGGTTTCTGCTTTTGAACAGATCGTCCAGGCCGATATAAATATCATCCCGGATGATGTTACAAAAAATAGAAATCTCTAGCAAACAGTCAGAAAATATTCTAAGATACAAAGCATCAGGAGCCACTCTAAATACAATATACTCAAGAAGGGAAAAAGGTACAAACTAACACAGACCTAGTCTACCCAATCTTGAGCTGGTTCCAGAATGCAGTCTTATCTTATGGACCTGAAATGTTAGAAGATAAGACAGTCGTAGAGAAGTAAGTGTGTTTGCTATCATCAAAACATAAATCATGAAAACAGATCCGTAACACGAATCATCCCGAATGATTAGTTCAACTTAGTACATATTGTCCAGAGTAATACCCTGAATAGAGCTAGGCCAATTTTTGATCATCTAGAAAGAACTAAGGTTTGTGAACTAATCATCATGGACGATCCTGTAATCGTCCAAACAAATATGATTGAGTAATCAAACCATAATTATTTTCCTTAATTACCAAATTAATTTAGGCATAATTTCACGGTATCGTCTAGGATGATGTCATGATAATATCCAAAAATAAAAGATGCCTAAAGAGATCTGGCGAATAATTTTTTCTAGTTTGAGCCTATCTTCCCGGTCGATGCTAATATTATCCAGGATAATACATTTGATTACGACCGCTTTAATCTAGATGCCCTAATTAGGGTTTCTGTTTTTAACTGATCGGCTAGGATAATTTCTGGGTCGTCCCAAATGATGTGATCAAAATAGAAAACACTAATCAAACAGACATAAATTTTTCCCCCAAGTGTCTGTGTGCAAGGTTACTTAGCATGAGAACCCATAATCTTACAATGGACTCAAGAAAAGGTAAAAGACACTTATCGTACATTACAAACTGACTCATTCCTAATCTACCCAATCTTGAGCTGGTTCGATTTGTAATTTGATCTTGTGGACCTGAAATATTAGTAGGCAAGGTAGTCGTAAACAAATAGAAGTTTTTGTTATCATCAAAATTATATTTCTAAAACTAGATTCGCAACAACATACCTCCGCTTGATCCGAGTGATCAAGTGTATCTGTCATTAAGTACAAATTTGTAACTTCCTCTTCCACATTTATTTCTGATGAGTCTAAATCTGAGTCAGCCCAAAAAGCTCTATGTAGTATTTTCTTGCCCTTCCTAACATTAGTTTTCTCCTCAATTTTCTCCTTGCTAGGATTAGCTTTGAGATTAGGGTAGTCGGTCTTAATATCTCAAGGCTTCTTACATTTATAACAAATCACATCATTTAAAACTTTTATATTTTTGTAGGACTTACCTTTATTCCACTACTGACAGCTCCTTTACTTTCTTCTCAAGAAACTTTTGAATTTCCTCATCATGAGTTTAATATTATCTTCATCCTTAGACTATGATTGATCACTTTTTGAGTCATCCATTTTTAACATGATGTTTTTCCTTTTTCTTGTCACCTACATTAATCTATCTTCATGTCACTCCTTACTCGTAAGCAATCAATAATCCAAGCAGGTTATCAATAGAATAAATAATTAGGTCTTTTGACTAAGTTATGGCAGTTATCTTTGTATTATAAGCAGTAGGTAAACAATGAAGGATTTTATTAACTTTGTCATAATTTATTAGTTCCCTACCTAAAACATGCAATAAGGTGACTATATGTTTAAAATGAGTATACATGTGAGTGATTGATTCTTTCAGTTTCATGTGGAATAGTTCATAGTCATGTAATAGAATGTTCAATATGGATTATTTCACCTCATTAGTTCCTTTATACGTTATGCAATGACTATCCCAAATTTATTTTTCAGTTTTACATATTGAAACACACATATAGTCTTCAGATTTCAGTGCACAGAAAAAATTATTTAAACATTTTACATTTAATTGTGCTAGTTCTTTTTCCTCTACTATCCAATAAATAACAAGTGCTTTAGTCCTAATTCCATTAACAAGTCTAGTGGGTCTAAAGTAACCTTCCTGTACTAAAATCCACATTCAATAGTCATGTGGTTGTAGAAAAGTAGACATACGAGTTTTTCAAAAGTTAAAAGGAATATTATCTAACAGTGTTGGTCTAGTGATCGAATATCCTTCAAGAGTGTTATAGTTTCCAAAAGTAGCCATGATCATTTTTTTTTTCAAAAAGTTGTCTAAGCCTTAATTTTTGAAATAGACTCTAAAACCACTTGAAAGTTTGAATAGGATATTACACTTAATATAACTGTCCCAAGGCTAACCAAGAGGAGGGGTGAATTGATAATTTAAAAATTCTCTTGGATTATAGAATATGATTTAAGAGTTTTTAAAATAATGATAAATTTTCACAAAAATATTTTTCAATCATAATAAACTAAAATATAGAAAATAAAAATACAATAAAAAGTAAAGAATAGAAGAACACCAAATTTTATGATGGTTCGGTCTAATTAGACCTACGTCCACTCCCTGAAGACTCAATTTTCAAGCATTGCACTAAATCAAAAGTGCTCTCCTTTTGATTCCAGAGCAAGGCAGAGAAACCCTTAAAAAATTTCTCTTCTACAAACCAAATGTGACAGAGTACCAATGTCCTTTCTCACCCTCCTGGTGATGGCAGAGTACCAATATCCTTTTTCACCCTCCTAATAATAATAGAGAACTAGCATCCTTTCTCTCTCTCCAAGTGACGATAGAGAACCAGCATCCTTTTTCACCCTCATGGTGACGGCATAGAACCAGCATCCTTTTATACCCTCCTGGTGACGGTACAGAACCAGCATTCTTTTTCATCCTCCTGGTGATGAAAAAAAACCAGCATCCTTTTTCACCCTCCTGGTGATGGCAGAGAACCAACATCCTTTTTCTCTCTCCTAGTGATGGAAGAGAACTAGCATCCATTTTCACCCTTCTGGAGATGTTAAAGTACCATGATCTTCTTTGAAAATCTTCTCTCAAGTTCCTTCAAGGAAGTATGGAGAAACTTTAAGAACAAATAAGAAAACCATACCTTTGAGTAACAGTTAGCTTTTGGTTGTGGTTCTCTGCCAGCTTCAGGAGGAAGCAACTGCCTTGCCAGGTGGCAAAAAGGAGGTTCTTGTGAGGGCTTCTCCGCCTAGCCGTGGGGGATAAAGGAGAGTCACATTTTGTAGTGCAATACTTGGAGGGTGCCTCCAAGGAGTGGACGTAGGTCGAGTTGACCGAACCACTATAAATTTCTGTGTTCTTATTTTTTTGCTTCCGCACTTTTAATTCCGCATTTATTTTTGAGGTGTGATTTTGGTTTATACAATTTTTATTCTTTGTGAAAAGAAAATTTAAAATACCAATTCACCCCCCCTCTTGGTTAGCTTGGGCCAGTTCTATAGGGCTTAACATCCCTAACTAACTTTTACTCTCAATCCTCACTCCTACAACACTATTCCAATACACTCTCCTTTTCACTCTTGAAAGAAATTCACAACAATAACTCTTAGAAGATTTTAGGTGATTGTTTTTAGGACTCTTATATATGAAATATAAGAAGAACCATCCATAAAACTAAAAAAATAAGTTGAACATACTCAGATTGTACAGTACAATCATACTTCATATGTACGAATAATTTAAAATTCTTTGTATGATCCTGTATGAACCAAATTTCATACACTATCTGTCGTCTGTATGAACAGACATCATAATGTATTAATAGTGTAAAGCTGAACCAATTCATCCAGTACGATGATGTACAAACCCATTTCATACACAGTGGATAGTCTCTACGAATCTCATTTCATACAATACAAATAGTTTAATCAAATCATGCTTCAATTGGTATGAACATGGATGATCATATTTCATACTCTGTGGGTCGTCTATAGGAACTCAACTTCATACAGTATGAGCAATTCAAAAAATTGTGAGTTCTTTTTTTACGAATGTGGATGATTCTATTTCGTACTCTGTGGGTCATTTGTACAAACCTAGCATCGTACAATAAGATCAGTTCAAAAATTCATAAGATTATTTGGGATGAATTAGTACGTACCTATTTTATACTATATAAGTTATTTGTATGAACATTAATCGTGCAGTACAAATAATACAAAAAAAATTCTGGGCAAGATTTGATTAACTTTGTTTTGGAGGAACTACCATGACAAACTATCCAGTATTATTTCAAAATTGTACAATACGATTAGTTTTAAAAGTTAAAGTTTTGACTCACTCCCCCAGTGGGTGGGTGCATGGTTACCGAATTACAATCACACTCTCTCAGACATAAGAAAAATAGAAAGATTATAGACTCCATTACATGAAATCTTAATCTAATTTATCTTAAAGTCTTTGACGGTCTAGAGTATGATTTCCCTGAAATATTAGTACACACAAATAATATAAAGAAAAATATATATCCAATGTATGTTAAGAGAAACAGTAATCATAATTATAATATTTTGGTATCATCAAAAACTCAAATGATATAAAACTCAATCTTTGAAATCTAAGTTGCAACATAATATTCCAAGTCTATGAATCTCTCTTAAGTTTTCTTAATTAAGTTGTTTGCATTTATCATATGGATAGGAATCTATTTTGTGGTTTATTCTTCCTTCTATAAGAAAATGGGTTTGTCATCTCTTATAATTGGAAGAAAATATCACAATTGAACTTTTTTTTTTTAATTTAGAAAGGAAGCAATCATGCAAAAATGAAAAGAAGCACAAAATGAGCCCAAAACTAAAATATGCGCAATGAACGCCAAAGAATTACAAGATGCACAAAGGGCATCAAAAAATTAAAAAGATTTGTAATGTGCGCCAAAAGCTTATAAAAGAGAAACAAAATAAGTCAACTATGAGTTAGCATACATTTCTTTCAAATCCTTAAAATCATAGAAGACTCCATGTACCAATTGATATCTGATACACTTAAATTTGAAAATCTTGATTTCTTATTAATTCCTTTGCAATATTATTCTATTAGATATTTTTCTGAAATGAAGTTTAAAAAAATCACTTTTCCTTTCTAATTTCTTTTTTGAATTAGATTTTTATTCAAAAAGGATTTTGACTTATAAAGAGTCTGAGTTAGGGTTGACAAGAATAAATTTCTAACCTTTCTGAATTTTAATGTTCTCAATTCATTTCTTGCTGATTTTTTTCTTTAAATAATGAGGTTAATTTATCATTTACTAGACCCCTTTACTAGACCAAGTCGGTTAATGTTTTTTTTTTTAAATGTTCTTCTAATCATTTTTTGTTATATTTTTAATATTTTTACTTTTGGTATTTATTCTTTATTCTTTTAAGTTGTATTCAAATTTGTGTTAAGTTAGGTTTTTCTTATGCTTACTTCTTGTGTTATGTTGTTTTGTGTTTTGCCTCCTTTTTGTGATGTCAAAAGGGTAGTAGTATTTTGTTGTTTGTTGTTGTTTGCATATTAATTTTTATTTTGTTTTACACTCCTTTTTTTCTCTTATATATAATTATCGTCTATGGGGGAATTTAGAGGAAAGAAAATTTTTAAAAATCTATAAATAACAATATTTGTCATAATAAAAAAGGAGGATGTTATTGCAAATATGATCCAAGCACTATGATTTTGATTTTGAATTTGATCGTCCTAGCCGATCCTGCGATCGTCCAGGACGATATGATCGTATCAATCATCCTTAATTACTCCTTTGATTTCCTGATCAATTAAGGCATAATTTGGTAATTTCATACAGGCCGATATGGGGATCGGCCTGGCCGATAATTTAAAAATACAGTATACCTTAACTGTCTAAGGCGGCTACTTCTTTCTATTTTGAGCTTATCGTCCTGGCTGATACACGTATCGTCGAGGCCGATATGTTAATGTTGGCTGCCTTAATTAAGAATCCTTAATTAGACTTTCTGTTTTAAGCTGATCGGCTAGGACGATATGAATATCGTCCAGGCCGATATGGGCAAAAACAAAAATTCTAAGTCTCTCAAGTTTGTGTGTGTAGGGTTACTTAGCATCAGTCTCTTTGACCATTACAAGTAGACTCAAAAGGTGAAAATCAAAAGTACAGACTGACTCAACCCTAAACCTACGTAGTTCTGAACTTGGCTCATGATCGTCCGGTCTTCGATTCCTGAAAAGTTAGAAGCAACAAGCAGTCCAAGAGATGTATTGTTTGTCAATCATCAAAACATAAGCCATAAAAAAATAGATTTGCAACAGCAAAAAAGTGCTTCAAAAATAAAAAAAATATACAATTTGTGGCAAAAACTGATAAAGGTGTGCAAATTGAGTCCATAATAAGTTAACTTATCTTTCTTATATTTTTAATTCTTAGAAAACCCATATGTCTAATAATACTTTTGATACTTAAGTTCAAAAATCAAGATTCCTGACTCACCATTTTTTTATTGATATTCTATTAGATATATTTCATGTAAGAAGATTAAAAAAATATTTTTCTTCTTTAATTCTTCTTCTGAATTAGATTTTTTTCCTTAAAAAGGACTTTAACCTATAAGGAGTTTGAGCTAGGGTAGGTAAAATTTAAATTTCCAACTTATCAGAATATTAGCGCAGTCAATTTATTTCTTACTAAACTTTTGAACAAAATCAAGAGGTAACTTTCTCATTCTAGGAAAATTTGCTGAAATAAATTAACTCTTCTTAAACATCACCACCACCTCTACCTAATTAGGGTTAGTTTAATCTTTTATGTTTGTTTCATTTTTTTATTATTTATTTCTTTTTCTGTGTCTCTCTTCTTTTGATAATGTCAAAAGGGGATAACATATTTATCTGGTTGCATTTATTCTTGTTGTATTTGTATTTATTTATCTATTATTTAAGTCTAATTTTTTTCTACTTATTTTCTTAATTATATTTGTATTAAACAAAAAAAATGGTTCCCCTATTTTTAATATAAATATCTTTGAGGGATAGATTAGAAGAAAATATTTTTTTAATTTATAAATTCAAATAATATTATTTGTCATTATCAAAAAGGGAGAGATTGTTATATTTTTTATCACAAAAATTGTTGTGGCTCACATCCTTATGTCCAATTATATTTGTAATATATAGTAATTTGTGTATATACTAACATTTCAGGATTGTCATGCACCATCCAATGAAGATTCAAGGCTCAAGATTGCGTAGAATAGGTTATGTTGTAAAGATTTTTATAATATTTATTAATATATTTTTGATTTCTTGAGTCAAATCCTATAAGTGTATACTAGCTTGGTTACCATGCACATACACACACACTCAGGGTTAGTGATATTGAGGCAAAACTAGAAGTTTAAATTTTGACCTAATCATACTTTATAATTTATATCATCCTATACTATCAACTCATCTACCTCATATTGGATGGCCTACACATCTAGGACGATCAATTATGATCATAAAAAATAGCCGTCAATCTCAAATTATGCAATATTTTGAATTTCATATTTTGTTCTAATCATCCAAGATGATGTTCATCGTATTGGAATATCTATAAAAATTATGCAAAAATTCATCATGTGATTAATCAATCGAATCTATTTAATTCTGATATTTTGATTGAATTGTATGAACTAGATCATATTGTACAATTAATAGAGACAATTTTAGTTTTCCCATGTTTCATCCTAGAAAAACTATGTTTTGGTTGACTTAATCGTCTTGGATTGATCTCAAAATTATACCAGATGTTCTGTGTAAATACTTGAACTGATTGTACTGACTGAAAGGGATATTTTGTATTAATTATATAGGATGATCTCATGACCGTATTGTACGATCTATGATGGTAGAATTCATTTTTTAAGATTTTTGAAGGACTCTATTTAAGATTTATCCAAAGACATTGTAAGTGCCTTTAGTATTCATTGAGTCTCCATTCTTTTGGAGAAAACTTGAACAGAGAGCCTTGAAAGGAAGAGAGGAAAGGGTGGAGCTTGAGAGGGAGAATATCCTTATGGTGTTCAAGGGAGTGTGGAGGGGATTTCATACTACTACTTCAGTAAGCTTGCATCTTAGTACCATCGGATTCAAGGTTTGTCTTGAAAGAAGTTGTAAGAAGAATATCTCTTTGTCAAAGGATCCGGCTACACTGTCGCACCTAGGAAGGTGAAATTTTGATGATAGCAAATATTTTTATTTTTCTATGACTGCCTTGCCTACTAACATTTCAGGTCTACAAGATTGAGTGCAACTTAAGCTAGCTCAAGATTGGGTAGAGGAGGACTGAGTCAATTTGTAATCTTTTACCTTTCTTAAGTCAATTGTATCATTGTGGGTCCTGGTGCAAAGCAACCTTGCACACACACACTTGAGAGAAAATTTTTGATTATTTTAGAGTTCTTTGTTTTTCATCACATCGCCTTAGATGATCTCAATATCATCCTAGATGATCCGTTAAAAATAGAAACCCTAATTAGGCCATCCTAGTTAAGGCCACCGTCATCAAGCACATCATCCCATAAGATGTTGTCATCATCTTGGATGATAGGCTCAAATAAAAAAAAATCATCCGCCAGATCAATTAAGGCATATTATATTTTTTGTTATCGTCCAGAATGATATCCTGGACGATACAGCATAATTATGCCTAAATTAATCTGGTAATTAAGGAAAGAAATTAAGGTTTGATTGAATGATCATATCGTCCTGGATGATAGCATGATCATTCAGGATAATTAGTTAAACAAAACCTTAATTCTTCCTAGATTATTTTTTATCGTCCTGGTTCATTAAGGGCGATTCTCTGGATGATATGTACTAAATTAAACTAATCGTCCGGGACGATCGACGATCAGCCCGGACGATCAAGTCATTTTTTTGTCATCTAGATGTCCAGTTAGTGCGATGGTCTAGATAATATTTATCATTTTATACTAATCATCCGAGAAGATTACGAGATCGTCCTTGATGATAAAGCAATTTTTTCATCATCTAAACATCCAACCAGGGTAATGTGCTGGATGAAATTTAACTGATTGAACTAATTGTAATCATTCTGGATGATAAGAATAAAAATTCTTCTGATCGTCCCAAATCATCCTAACTGATTGAGCTAAATTTGTACTGATCGTATAGGAAAATCTCTAGATCATCCTAGATGATAATGTCAGTTTGTTGTAATTAATAGCTATTTTGAATCTCTTCAATATTAAATCTCTTGTTTTACCCAAGAGGGTATCTTTTTATGTTGTCTTGACCTGAGAGAGCCTAGAAGAGAGAGAGAGAGAGAGGATCTTGTGAGGGGGAGTTTATGAGGGGTTTCACAAAGGTTGCTCCAAGAAAGGATTTGATTCATCTTTTCCTCTTGTCATCTCTAGTCCTTGGAGGTTTAAGAGAGGTCTAATTCAGCAATTGATTAAGGTTCTCTGCCTGCTTCAGGAGAAAGCAAAAGGAGTCGGGTTCTTTGCCTCACCGGTGTCGGTGGAAAGGAGGTTTGTAAAGGCTTCTCCGCCTTGGTGTGGGAGCAAAAGGAGAGTCACTAAATTTTATGCAATACCCAGAGGAGAGGCTCCAGGGAGTGGATGTCGGTCGAGTTGATCGAACCACTATAAATTTATAGGTTCTTTACTACTGCTTTTTCCACATTTAATTTTCGCACTTTGATTTTCTTTGTGGTGAACTTTGGTTTAAGTTTGTGTTTTGATTGAGAATTTTTTAAATACCAATTCACCCCCCATCTTAGTTAGCCTTCGGCTAGTTCATAAGGGCTTAACATCCCTAACAAACTTTTAAATGGTATCAGAGCGGGATTCATACAATTAAGTTTTTGAAAACTTTTGAATTTCGATACATAGCTAACTCCAGTAATCATAATACTACAGAAGGGTATTTTATTACCTGACCACCTTTTCTTTGACAATATTCCTTTTAATTTTTTAGAAAACTCACATGTCTATATTTTTACAATCGATTGACTATCACATATGGATGCTCGTTAAAGATGGTTATACACCTCTGACTAGTAAAATTAATGGCATTACTACTCCACTTCCTTTCACTGAATTGACTCTTGATGATAGTGATTTAACACAACTTAATGCGAAATATTTGAACTATTTTTTCTGTGCTTTAAAATCTGAAGATTATATGCATGTTTCAACTTGTGCTACTGGTAAAGAAATTTAGGCTAAATTATATAACACTTATGAAGGAACTAAAGAAGTCAAATAATCAAGGATGAATATTTTATTACATGACTAAAAACTTTTTTGTATGAAACCTAATGAATTGATTTCTGACATGTATACTATATTTACTCAAATTATTATATCAGTGCATTCTTTAGGAAGAGAACTCAAAAATTATGAAAAGGTTAATAAAATTTTGAGATATTTTGCCTTCTTCCTTTGATGCTAAGATTATGACAACTACTAAATCTAAAGATTTGAATACCTATTAGATTGATAACTTACTTGAATCACTCATTGCGTACGAGCAAGGGGTGAAACAAAGAAACCTTGATGCATGTGAAAAAAAGAAGGAGAAAATTATGGCGCTGAAGGTCAACGACACAGACACTGACTCTTCCGGGTCTAGAAGCAATGATGTTGAATGATACGATCTATTTTGAATGCAGGAAGTCGAGACACATTAAACTTAATTATCCTTCACTTAAGGATCACCCAAACAAGGAGAAGGGTGAGGAGAAACCCAAGTTTAAAAAGGATAAGAAGATGTACCAAAAGGCGTTATGGGTGGATTCTACATCAGACTCCTCTAAGACTAAAGCTGAAGAGGAGACAAAGAACTTGTGCTTGATGGTTGACAATTATCTTGGTCAAAATGACCAAGAAGAGGTATGTAAACTAACCTACGAACAACTAGTTAAAGTTTATGAACAAATTCATGCATCATATAAGAAACTTAAGAAATCACATGGTAGTTTGAAATTAGATTTTTAAATTTCTAAAAAAAGCATAAAATTTTATTTAAAGATTACTCTACAATCGATAGCAATCACATGTCATTACTTGATGAGTTTGATGCATTAAACAAGAAGCATATTGAATTATCTGATGCACATGATTCCTTGAAGTTATCACATGTTAAGTTAGAAAGAGAGTTTAAGAAATTAGAAAATCTCAAAGAATTTGAAAATAACAAACCAATATTGCATGCATCACATAATTTTTTAAAAAAAGCATCACCTCTTGAGGAGATTAGTAAATCCTTTTCTTGGTGTTAGATATTTTTCATGTGACATGTTAGGATAGATCTCACACACTTGTAGTGTTCAATGTAGTACACATTGGGTATGGAGACCAAAATTGCATGATTCGCAGCATAACACACATGCATTGCATTCTTTTTTCCATAAGAAGGGACCCAAATATGTTTGGGTTACTAAATCTGATGTTTGATGATTTTGTAGGCTAACTCTCACAAAAGGTCTCATGAGAGCATGTGGTACCTGGATAGCAGGTACTCATGACATATGACTGGAGATGCCTATCAATTCATTTTGCTGGAGATCAGGATAGGAGGCAAGATTACTCTTGGAGACAACACCACCAAAAAAGTAGTGGGCTCAAGTAAAATTGAAAATTCCAAGAACCTTTTAATTGAAAATGTTTTGCTTGTAGATGAACGAAAATACAACTTGCTCAGCATCAGTCAGCTTTATGATAAGGGCTTCATCATAAAATTCTTAGCAAATACTTGCATTATAAGCTTAAATAATAATATTAAAAAAGATCTTAAATAACAACACTATTTTGTAGGAAAAGCAGATCAATAATGTTTACATGCTTGACCTAAATAATATTGAATGTGCTGCTTCATTTTGCTTAAAAACTGCTGATGATGATTCATGGTTGTGGCACAAGAGGTTATATCATGCCAATATGAAAACCCTTAGGAAAGTGACCTAGAAAGACCTACTTAGAGGTGTCCCCAAGCTTAAGTTCTCTAAAGACCACATTTTTGATGCCTGCCAATTAGGGAAGCAAGTCCAGTCCTCTTTTTACTCCATTAAGGACATTAGCATCTCAAGACCTTTAGAAGTCCTTCACATGGATTTATTTGGATCTATTAGTGCTGCTAGCTTAGGGGGAAAAGTCTATAGTTTTGTGATTGTTGATGACTACTCGAGATTTACTTGGATTAGATTTCTGTTACATAAGAATGAATCTTTTGATTAGTTTAGATCCTTCTTCACTTTGATTCAGAAAAAGCTAGGTTGTGAGATATTGACCATACATAGTGACCATGGGGGAGAGTTTGAAAATGCAATATTTAGAGACTTTATGAGGATAAGGGGATTATCCATAACTTCTTAGCTCCTCGGACCCCTTAGTAAAATAAGGTAGCTGAAAGGAAGAATATACCTTTAGTGAAAGCTACTAGAGCCATGCTTGTTGAGTAATCTCTTCCAAAATACTTTTAGGCTGAAGTGGTAAATTTTGAAACTTGTTCACTATGAATTAGATTGTTAAGCCTAAGTTTATGTCCCACGGCTAACCAAGAGGGGGCTGAATTGGTATTTTAAAAAATTAATCCCTCTTTTGAGTGTTTTAAATCAAATTAAACTTTAATGAATTTTGTAGAAAGTTTTTTAACCACAGTTTTAAAACCATAAATCACAAAAATAAAAAGTAGCGGAAAAATAATGACACCAGATTTATAGTGGTTTGATCAAAATCAGACCTACATCCACTCTCCGGAGGCACCCTCCGAGTATTGCACTAATACCACTAGTGACTCTCCTTTTGCACCCACAGCATGGCGGAGAAGCCTTTACAAAACTCTTTTCACCACTACCTAGAGTGGTAGAGAATCGTCATCCTTTTACACTATCCCCAAAGCTGGTAGAGAACTGTCATCCTTTTCACACTATCCCCAGTACTAGCAGAGAACCGTCCATCCTTTTCACACTATTCTCAGTCTGGCAAAGAACCATCAGTCCTTTCACATTATCCCCAGTGCTGGGTAGAGAACCCTTCATCCTTTCACACTCTCCTAGTGTGGGCAGAGAATCCTTCATCCTTTTACACTCTCCTAATGTGGGCAAAGAACCCGCGGCTATTCACACTTTCCAAGTATCGCCAGAGAACCGGATCTCCTTGACAGATCTTCTCACAAGAATTCTAAAAGGAAGAAAGAAAAGAGTGAAGTAATCCCAAATCACAAGTAGAGATTCTTACCTTTGAACATCAAGCAAAGCCTTCACGCTATAGTGGTAGAATTCCTCCTTTGATTGCACTCTCACACTCTCTCCTTGGCTCTTCTTTCAATAGGCACGAAGATCAATGACCAAAAAGATTAGGTGGTAGTGAAAATTGGACCTTATATAGGAGAGACAAGAAAAACCATCCAAAAACTGCAAAATTTCAAGTCAACATGAAATGGATTGTCCCGTACTATCGTGGATTGTCCTGAATGATTTTACTTAAAGTGTCGAAAATGATCCTAATGAATATTGGTACGAACTATATTTGTACATGATCATCGTTCTGTATGAACTAGGTTCATCCGGACGAACAGTTATTTCATAGGTCGGTTCCCAAATTACCATAGGATGTAACCAACTTACTTAAGTCGGTTCCCATCATCCGGGGACGAACAAGACTTCGTCCGGAAAAAATTTTTACAAAGGGAAACTCGTCCTGGCATGATTATGAATTTCGTCTGAACGAAATTTTTACAGAGAAGACTTTGTCAGGGGACGATTTGGATTTCGTCTAGACAAAATTTTTATAGAGCCCAAGTCGTCCTGAAACAATTATAGATTTCATATGAACAAAATTTTTACAGAGAAGACTTCATCCGGGGACGATTTGGATTTCGTCTGGATGAAATTTTTATAGAGCCTAACTCGTCCTATGACTAAAATAATTTTGTCCTGGACAATCAGGACTTAAAAAAATTTCCTCCGACTCCTGTTTGCATTGCTCTTACTAGGAGATAACTGACTTGATCGTTCCGTACGAACTAGGTTCGTCCCGTACGATCAGTATAAATTTTGTAAGATCTCCTTAAGTGTGTGTTTGTGTGTTTTTATTCACTCAATTACAATTACTCCCTCTCAATTTAAAGAACAATTTAAAGCTTCAATTTTCAAAAGATTGTATGCTGAATTTGATTTGAAGTCTTCATAGTTTGGAGTTCGATTTTCCTGAAATGTTAGTACACACAAGAGCAAAAATAAATCTTCTAAAAAGTATTAAGAGATGACTATACATAAAATAATAATATTTGGAAGCATCAAAACTATATAAGTTGCAAGAATGTAAAATATGCAAATAGCAACTCTCTTAACAGAAAAACACAACTTGTTATGTGTTAAATAGGGTAAATGTTAGAGTCAAACTAGATAAGACACCCTATGAGATCCTTAAGGGTAGGACACCCAATATTTCCCACCTCCATGTTTTTGGTTGTAAAGTTTTCATTCATAATAATGGGAAGTCACAGTTAGGGAAATTTGATCCAAAATATGATGGAGTGTTCTTAAGATATTCAAGTGTAGGGAAATCTTTTAGGGTGTTTAATAAGAGGACATTAATAGTGGAGGAGATTACTCATGTAGTGTTTGATGAATCTGATCCTATGAAGTCTAGAGTTGAGGATGAAGATGAAGTTGGAGAGATTATCCAACGAGTTAAAATTTTGGAGAAGAGGGTAGACCCCCAAAACACTATAGGAGTAGGTGAGATTACCTAACAAGTAGAAAATGTAAATTTAGAGGAAATGATTGAACCTACACATACCTTGCCTAGAGATTGGAGGTATTCTTTAAGTCATCCTAAAGAAATGATCATAGGAGACCCATCTGAAGGTGTTAGGACTAGGCATGGACTTAGGAAGGAAGTGAACCACTCTACCTTTATCTCAATGACTAAACCCAACAACATCAATCAAACCCTACCTAATGAGTTTTGGATCTTTGCCATGCAAGAAGAATTAAACAAGTTTGTTTTGAATGATGTTTGGGAGCTTGTAGAAAAACCAAAGGGATGAAGTGTAGTTGAAACCAAATGGGTCTTTAAGAATAAAATAAATGATTCTAGCGTGGTGGTTAGGAATAAAGCAAGATTGGCGGTTAATACAATCAAATAGAAGGGATTAATTTTGAGGAGACCTTTGCCCCTATAGCTAGATTGGAAGCCATTAGAGTGCTACTAGCCTTTGCCTGTTATAAGGGATTTAAGCGTTTCCAAATAGGCGTTAAGAGTGCCTTTTTAAATATGGTAATAAAAGAAGATGTGTTTGTAGAATAACCCCCAGGTTTTGAGAGTTCCTAATTTTCAAATCATATTTTTAAATTAAAAAGGCCTTATATGAATTAAAGCAGGCACCCAGAGCTTGGTATGAAAGGCTTAGAACATTCTGACTAGAGAGGGAGTTTATTAAGGGGAGCGTAGACTCCACCCTATTTCTGAGGAAAATAGGAGATGAATTACTCTTTATTCATATCTATATCGATGATATACTTTTTGGATCTTCTGATAAAAGGTTACATGATGATTTTTTCAAAATAATGAGTAAGTAATTTGAGATGAGTATGATGGGAGAGTTGTCCTATTTTTTGGGGTTTAGCATAAGATAACTGAATGAGGGAACCTTTCTAAATCAATCAAAGTACATAAATGACATTTTAAAGAAGTATGAAATGGATAAAGCCAAGCCAATTAATACTCCCATGACCTCCAGTGTTCAGTTGGATAAGGACCCAAATAGAAAATTAGTTGATTAAAAGAAGTATAGAGGGATGATTGGATCTTTACTTTACTTGACTGCTAGCTGATCTGATATAATATTTAGTGTTTATCTCTGTGCTAGATTTCAAGCTTATCATAAAGAATTGCACCTGACTATAGTTAAGAGAATTCTAATATATCTCTTAGGGACCCAACACTTAGGAATCTCGTATCCTAGGCATAGCACATCTTTTAAGATTATTGGATATTTTGATTCTAATTTTGTAAGATGTAGGGTGGATAGAAAGAGCATTTTTGGGACTTGTCAATTCATAGGACAGTCTTTAGTCTCCTGGTTCAATAAAAAGTAAAACTCTGTTGCACTTTTCACTGCTAAAGCTGAGTTCATTGCTTTAGGGAGTTATGTGGCCCAAGTCCTTTGGTTGAAGAAGCAAGTTCTGGATTTAGGATTACCTGTGGGCATAATTTTTATCCTTTGTAATAATATTAGTGTCATCTACAATTTTAAGAATCATATCCAACATTCAAGGACTAAGCACATAGACATAAGGCATCACTTTATTAGAGATCATGTGACCAAAGGAGATATTAAGTTACACCATATGGCAATTGAGAATCAACTGGCTGACATCTTTACTAAACAACTGGCCTTCGACATTTTCAGCACTTTAAAGACCAGATTGGGTGTGATTGACATAAATACATGAACTTGATTCTTATTGATTTCTGATTTTTTATCTATTATTTGTTGTTTTCTTTTTGTAGTTTTTATTTGCTTATTTTTATTATACTTTTCATCTATTTCACTATTATTGATTTAATTTTCTTCGTTGTTTTATTTTTCTTTTAATCATCGCTGAATTGATATCTTATGCCTTATTTTTATTTTTGAAAATTTATAGTCAATGTTTGACATCTCTAAATCAGTTAAAGGGGAAAATACCGTTGATTATTTCCTTTTCACTAACTTCTTTTAGTGGTGTAATTTTCTTTTCTAAATAAAAGTCTATCTCAAATTAACAACTGGACTTTGCAATTGAGATCTTTTCAATCTTGCTATAATAATCTATCTTATATATATAATTCAAAGTCTTTATTTTATATTCAGATTTTTTGTAATCTTGTCAGTATATTTATTATATAAATTTTTATTCTATTTTGTGATTCATTCTTCCTTATATTAAAAACTGAGATTTTCTTCTCTAATATCTATAAGATATAATCACAACTGAAAATATTTAAGAATTTTAAAAAGGGATATAACTTGCAAAATAAATAAATAAATAAAAGTATCCAATGATGCTAAAATCAAAAGATACGCAATGATGTCAAATTAAAAAAATATATACAAAGTATATCAAAAATCAAAAGATGCTCAAAAAGCACCAATCATATTGACAGGAGGCAAACAATGAGCCAACCAAAATCAATCCTCTTCTCTTTAAAAATTTTTAAATCTTAAGAGAATTCATGTATCACTTGATATCTTTCAAAAGCTTGATTTTAGAATTCATGATCATGACTAATTACTTTAATATATTATTCTATAAAATATTTTTTGAAACCAAAATTTGAACGAATCTCTTTTTCTTATCCAAAATATTTTTCTGATTTAGATTCTTATTTTTAAAAGATGATTTTCCTTGAGAGAAGTCCGAGTTAGGGTTAACAGGATTGGTTATTCCACCATTTTTTCAGATTTCGATGATGTTAACCAATTGATTCTTACAATTTTTTCAATTCAATCACATGGAGAATTTATCATATTCAGCTTTGATTAAAAAAAACTTTGTTTTTTATTCTTTTTGATGTTTTTATTTTTTTTGTATTTTATTTTTATCCTTTTTAAGTTAATTTTTATGTTTTTGGGCCTTCTCTAATCATCTCCATCCATCCTCTAATTTTAAACTTCTTGTCATATCATCCCGGATGATATTTATATCGTCCTAGACGATCTATTCAATTCACTTTTGAAATTCCATCAGATAGTTATTTTGACTCGTTTGCTTCTGATCATCCTGGATGATCCATTATCTTCTTGAACGATATGATCGTCTTATATTTAATTATTTGTGATCGTCCTGTACAAGCCTCCTCATCCTTGATGATCTTCAAAATTTTTGCTCAATTATTGGTGATCAACCTGGACGATACACCTATTCATCCTGGATAATCCATGTGGCAAAATTTGACAGACAACTTTAATTAGGTCAGTACGATCAATTATTGTTGATCGTCCTTGACGATCCACTTAATCTTGCCAGATGATCTGCTTTTTCAACGGTCATCCAGAATGACTCCTCGGGATGATCCCCTGTGTCTTATAGTCCCGGATGATATCTGATCGTCCTGGATGATATTACCGCCTTTTTGACCAATTATCCCTGACGCAATTATTGCACCCGGTCGTCTTGGATAATTCTCCGATTATTCTGGATGATCGGTCTAATTTTTTTTATATCGAGGCTCTCAAATGGATTTTATTACCCAATCCTTCTTAAACCCTCTTGTGCTCTTACTCACTCTCTATTTTCCTAATTATGGCCGGCGAAAAGAGATCTCGCATGCCTTCTGGAAGCTCATCGAGGGTAAATCTAGACCCTCATTTCACAGAGGTGGCCGATCAAGCCGTCTATCTGAGGTACAAGATAGTTGAGATCACTGTATCCCAGACTATCAACCCACACATTCTTTCTTATCCTGACCTTAATCTATTTGCTCACACAACTCTCACTTTTCTCCTTACTATTCAATTTAATTCAGAGTTACTATTTGAGTTCTTCTCTAGCCTTCGCATCAACTCCTCTTTCACCGCTCTTCAGTCCTATATGAATAGATGACAAGTCAAAATCACTTATCAAGACTGTCAAGAGTTCCTGCAATTTTCTGCCATAGGAGACAAACTCCACACCCTATGTTTCGATCCTGACTACAACTGGGTTTTGACCAATCACTTTTTTAAGGAACACCAATACTCCCTTTCATGTTGGAGAGTCTAGCAGCTTACTCAAAGATGCTAAGACAATCCAACATGTCATTTGCACTTCTAGTCTTTCAAAAGCTGGTGATTGCATTCATATCACTCCACTCATTTTGGTTACCACTTTTTACATTTTGGCCCATTATGAATTCAATGCCTCTGATTTGATTTTTTGATATATTGAGCATGTGACTAGTATTCGTGATCTAGGACATAGGAGGAACTCAATCATTCCCTAGGACATATCATTGTCTATGTCCTAGAATCCAAATATAACCTCTAATATCCTGCCCTACCAAACTTTCAACCTGCCTTCTACTCAAACAACTCCTTCCATGTTCTTCACAGTACTCATCTCCACCTAGGGCATGAGGAAGCCGAAGGAGCTGAGGAGAAGGCAGCTCCTACACCTATTCTTTCACCTACTCTACTCTGCTAACACTCACAGCTAGATCAGCTGGTAGTGCAATTCGACTAGTGGGAGACTTACTTCGAGTCATATGTTACTGCACAGGAGTAGTAACATGCTGAGGATGTTGCCTGCTTTGACTCTTACGTGGATCACCATTAGTGTCAGCACGACCAGGACATGGCCTGGTTTGGAGAGCAGTTTGGCACTCTTTCTAGTTACTTTCACCAGCCACCACCACCACCACCTCCTTCAGATGATCAGGGGTCGTATTTCTTTTAGTTTGTTTTTTGTGATGTTAGTTTTTCTTGATGTAGTTTACTTCTATTTACTAGTTTTCTATTGTGTTTCTTTTCCTCCCCCTTTTTGTGATGTCAAAAGGGGGAGTACTTGTACTACTTTACGATATATTGATGTATTATGTACTGTGTTCATTTACTAGTAAAATTTGAACTTTCTACTTCATTATTCTTTTATTGTGAGTTAAATAACTAAAATTTTATTGTGTATTTTTCATCATAAAAAAGGGAGAGATTATTGCGAATCTGATTTTAGGGAATAAAATTCTGATGATAATAACATTCCTATTTTTCTGCGACTGTCTTTCCTACTAACATTTCAGGTCCATAAGATCAAGTGCAACTCAAGCCAGCTCAAGATTGGGTAGATTAGGACTGAGTAAGTTTGTAATCTTTTATCTTTCATGAGTCAATTGTATCATTGTGGGTCATGGTACAAAGTAACCTTACACACACATAATTCAGAGAAAATTTTTTATTATTATAGAGTTCTCTATTTTTTATCACATCATCCTAGATGATCAAAATATCATCCTGGACGATCTCAATATTATCTTGGACGATCATTTAAAAATAGAAACCCTAATTAGAGTATCCTGGTTAAGGAAGCCATCATTAAGCACATCATCTCAGATGATATTATAATCATCCTGGATGATAGGTTCAAATCAGAAAGAATCAATAGTCAGATTAGTTAAGGTATGTTATATTTTTAGTTATCATCGAGGATGATGTCCTCGACGATGCAGCATAATTATACCTAAATTAATCTGATAATTAAGGAAAGTAGTTAAGGTTTGATTGAATGATCGTATCATCTTGGATGATTAGTTAAACAAAACCTTAATTCTTCTTGGACGATGTTTTATTGATCTGGTTTATTCAGGGCGATTCTCTGGACGATATGTACTAAATTAAACTAATCATCCGGGTGATCGACGATCTGCCCGAACAATCAAGTCATTTTTTTGTCATTCAGATGACCAGTCAGTGCGATGGTCTAGATATATTTGTTGTTTTATACTAATCATCCAGGACGATAAAGTAATTTTTTCATCCACACATCCAAGCAGGGCAATATGCTGGACGATATTCGACGGATTGAACTAATCGTACAGGATGATATACTATCATCCTGGACAATATGAATAAAAATTCTTCTGATTGACCCAAAACATTTTGGCTGATTGAGATAAATTTGTACTGATCGTACATGACGATCTCTAGATTGTCCTGAACAATAATGTCAGTTTGTTGCAGTTAAGATCTATTCCGAAGCTCTTCAATATAAGATTTCTTATTTCACCCAAGAGGGTGACTTTTGATGTTGTCTTGAGCTTAGAGAGCCTAGAGTGGAGGGGGAGAAAGGGAGAGAGAGAGAGAGAGAGAGAGAGAGAAAGGATCTTATGAGGGGGAGTTTGTGAGTGGTTTCATAATGCTTGCTCCAAGCAAGGATTCGAGTCATCTTCTCATGTCTTCGTCTCTAGTCCTTGGAGGTTTGAGAGAGATCTACTTCAGTAATCGATCAAGGTTCTCTACCTACTTTAGGAGGAAGCAAAAGGAATCGGGTTCTCTTCCTCACCAGTGTTAGGAAAGTTGCTATTTGCATGTTTTACATTCTTGCAACTTTTATAGTTTTGATGATTCCAAATATTATTTTTTTATGTGTTGTTATCTCCTAACATTTTTTGGAAGATTTGTTTTTTCTCTTGTGTGTACTAATATTTCAGGAAAATCGAACTCCAGACTACGAAGGCTTCAAATCAAATTCAGCATGAGATACTTTGAGAATTTGAAGCTTGTACTTTTTATTTGAATTAAATTTGAGAGGGAGTGATTGTAATTGAGTGAATAAATTCACACACACTAAAGGAGAACTTGAAAAAGTTTTTGTACTGATCGTACGGGACGAACATTATTCGTACGGGACGATCAGATTAGTTATCTCCTTGTAAGAGCAATGGAATGGATAGGAACTGAACTGGAAAATTTTTCTAAGTCATGATCATCCAGACGAAATCATTTTTCATCCAGGATGAGTTTCTCTCTGTAAAAGTTTCGTCCAGATGAAGTCCTGTTTGTCCAGGACGATGGGAACCGACTATGGCAGTTTCTGGCAACATTTTGCAATTTTCGGAACCAATTTTTGATATAACTGTTCGTACCGAACGAAATATTTTCGTATGGGACGAACCTATTTCGTCTAGGATGAAATTGGTTCATACAGATGCACAAATGGTTCGTACGGGACAGTTTTTTACACAGTTCGTCCGTACTAACTCAATTTCGTACTGGACGATCCAGTGCGCAGAAAAACATGTTTTAAGCAGTTTTTTGGGCGGTTTTTCATGTCCTTTCTATATAAGGAGTCCTGGAAACTATTACAAGTGCCTTTGGAGTTGTTTTCTCTTGAGAGGGATCATTGAGAGTGAGAGTTTGGGAGAGATTGTAAGAGTGAAGAGTGAGAGATCAAGTGAGGGGTTTGTGAGGGATTCACAAGGTTACTTGAAGAAGAAGATCTCTTTGTTTCTTCTCATCTCCTTTGAAGGCTCTCAAGTGAAGTTCAACAACATCGGTCCGGTTCTCTGCCGACACTTGGAGAGTGTAAAAGGAAGACAAAGTGTATCTTTGACAGTCATTGTGTCTTCGTTCTTTGGGAGAAAACTAGAAGAGAGAACTTGAAAGGGAGAGAGGAAAGGGTGGAGTTTGAGAGGGAGAAGATCCTTGGAGGGGATTTCAAGGGAGTGTGGAGGGGATATTCAGCCGCACCGGGGAAGGTGAAAGTGATTTTGTACAGGCTTCTCCGCCTTGCTGTGGGGGCAAAAGGAGAGTCACTTTATGGTATTAGTGCAATACTCGGAGCGTGCCTCCGGGGAGTGGACGTAGGTCAAGGTTTGACCGAACCACTATAAATCTGGTGTGTTCTTTCTTATTTTTATTCCGCATTTAATTTCATTGCAAGTTGTTAACTCTGGTTGAAAAGTTTATTTTTTAAACTTTAAATTTAACTTGCATAAATAATTAAAAAGGTTTTCTAAAAATCTAAGAGTATAAGTATAATTTTTAAATTACCAATTCACCCCCCCCCCTTTTGGTTAGCCTTGGGACATTAATTTAGATTTAACAACCTAATTATTAGACTCAACAACCAGTGTCGGTGGATAGGATGTTTGTAAAAGCTTCTCCGCCTTGCTATGGGAGTAAAAGGAGAATCACTGAGTTTAGTACAATACCCAGAGGAGAGGCTCCGGGGAGTGGACATAGGTCAAGTTGACCGAACCACTATAAATTAATGTATTCTTTACTAATTTTTTGTATTTAATTTTTACACTTTGATTTTCTTTGTGGTGAACTTTGGTTTGAATTTATATTTTGATTGAGAATTTTTAAAATACCAATTCACCCCCCCCCCCCCCCCCCCCCCCCCCCCCCCCCTCCTCTTGGTTAGCTTTGGGCTAGTTCATAAGGGCTTAACATCCCTAACGAACTTTCATATGATTCTCTATCATCTCCTGAAGGGAGAAAAATGAGTCAAGGTTCTCTACCTATGAAAGGATTTTCGGTCCTCTACCACACTGAGATGGTAGAAGAGATTTTGTAAGAGCTTCTCCACCTAGATGTGGGGGCTAAAGGAGAGTCACTAAAAGTTTAGTGCAATACCAAGAATGGGAGATTCCAAGGAGTGGACGTATAATAGGTTGGAGTGAACCACTATAAATCTAGTGTGTTCATTCTTTTTATTATTTCTTCTTTTAATTTTTCACATTTATTTTGGTGATAAGTGCATGGCTGAAAACCTCTAATTTTTTATTTTTATGAAATTTATTTGCTTCCTCATCAAAAGATAAAAGTATCGATTTTTAGATGTTTGAAAAAACTTTAAAAGGAAGTATTTTTTCCCTTTTTATTTAAATAAATTTTTAAGTATCAAATTCCCCCCCCCCCCCTCCTCTTGGTTAGCCTTAGGGCTAGTTCTATAGGGTTTCACAACCATCACAAACTTTTAGTATGATCACCAATGATTGATGAATATTAACTATTGGATGTCCTATGATCTAGTTTTTTTATGAAGATTGTGCAGTACGATGTGAAATCATATAGTATTATGTGAATAAAATTTAGAAGGTGGTGTGTGATGATATGGAAAGCTCCATAAAAAATACAAAATAAATCACAAGAAATAATACAAATAATCACAAAACAAATTTAAAAGAAAAATAACACAACATAATAACATTTTTTTACAAAAATAAAAGCAACATAAATTTAAAAGTCACACAAAGAAGTCCTTTTTTTAATTTTCAAATCATCCTAAAGCATGAATATCTATAACACCTAGTCTAGTCCTTAAGGTGCTAAAGATTTTAAAAGCTATGGGTTTTGTAAATATATCTTCCAATTGATTTTCAATAGCTACATGATATAGCTCTATATCCACTTTTGTCGCTTGGTCTCTAATAAAATGGAGCATAATGTCTATGTGCTTGATCCTTAAATGTTGGATTAGATTCTTTGATATGTAAATTGAAATAATATTATCACACATGATTTGAATGGTCCTTACAGGTAGTCCAAGATCTAAGATTTGTTGTTTAAGTTATAGGACTTGTATAATACAGCTCCCTACAGCTATATATTATACTTCAGTGGTAGATAGGGCTATAGAGTTTTGTTTTCAATTAAACTAGGAGACTAGAGCTTGTCCTATGTATCAACATGTTCCAGATGTGTTTTTCCTATCAACCATACAAACTATAAAGTCTAAATCAAAATATTCTATGATCTCAAAGAAAGTACTATGTCTAGGATATCATACTCCTAAGTTTTGGATTCCAATAAGGTATCTAAGAATTCTTTTAAAAGTAGTTATGCGGAATTCTTTGGGATCTGCCTGAAATCTAGCACAGAGATAAACACTAAATATAATATCAGGTCTACTTGTAATCAAGTAAAGGAGTGATCAAATTATCACTCTATACTTCTTCTAATCAACTAATTCTCTATTTGGGTCCTTATCTAACCGAATAATAGAGCTCATATGAGTGTTTTTTTCGTATCATTATTCATTTCATAATTTTTAAGGATGTCATTGATGTATTTTTATTGACTAAAGATAGTTTTATCATCCTTTTGCTTCATACTAAATCTAAAAAAGTAGTTTAGCTCTCCCATTATGCTTATTTCAAACTCCTCGCTCATAGTTATTGAGATTTATCACAAATATTTTTATTTATAGATCCAAATAGTATATCATTAACAAAGAATTGCACTATGAGTAGGTCTTCTCCTTCTTTCTTTAGGAAAAAGGTGGTGTTTACACTACCTTTGACAAAGGCTTTATCTAGAATGAATGTGCTCAACCTTTTATATCAGGCTCAAGGTGTTTGCTTCATTCCATACAAAACCTTTTTTAGTTTGAAAACATGATTAGGCAATTTTGAGTTCTCAAAACTTGGGGGTTGCTCAACATATACATCCTCTTTGATTAACTTATTTAAGAAATCACTTTTAGCATCCATTTAATATAACTTAAATTCTTTAAAGAAAGTAAAGGCTAAGAACACTCTAATAGCTTCTACTCTAGCTACTGGGTAACATTTTCTTCAAAATCAATCTCTTTAATTTGATTGTATCCCTCAGCTATTAATATAACCTTATTTCTTGCTATTATGATAGATTCATTCATTTTTTTCTTAAAAAACCCATTTGGTTCCTACAATACTCTAGTCTTTAGGGTTACTCACCAACTCCCAAACATCATTCCAAATAATTTGATTTAATTATTCTTGCATTACTAGGATCTAGAATTCATCATCTAGGATTTGATCAATATTGGTGGGTTCTATCATGAAGATAAATACATAATGATTAACCTCCTTCCTAAGTTTATGAAGTTCTAACACCTTTAGATTGGTCCCCTATTATCAGTTCTTTAGAATGACAAAAAGAATATATCTATTCTCTAGGTAGTGGCTCATGAGGTTCTACTCTATCTCCTATGACAATGGATTCTACCCCTTGAGTGACCTCTACTACTTCTTCAAGCTTAGATTCATATGTCATATATAATTCATCAAATATCACATGGGTAGACTCTTCTGCTTCCAGGGGATACTCTTATTAAAGATTTTATAATCCTTACCTACATATGAGTAACCTAAGAAGACACCTTCATCAAACTTAGGATCAAATTTTCCTAAGGGTGATTTTCATTGATTAGAATGAAGCATCTACACCCAAAGACATTTAAATACAAAATATTGGGTGTCCTACCCTTAAGGAGTTTGTAGGGTGTTTTATTTAATTTGGATCTAACATTCACTCTATTTAAAATATAAGAAGCATTATTCACTGCTTTTTCCCAAAAGTATATAGGGAGTGAATATTAAGCTAGCATGGCCCTAGTAGCTTCTACCAAGGTTTTATTTTTCCTCTCAGCTATTCCATTCTACTAAGAGATCCTAGGGACATAGAAGTTGTGCCTGATTCCTATCACTTGATAGAAGGATTATTATTTTTAAATTCTCCACCATAATCTCTATGAATGGTTGAAATTCACATCCTAATTTCCTTTGAATTCTGGTGAATAAATTTTAAAACTCCTTAAATGACTCACTCTTATGTGCTATGAATCTAACCCAAGTAAATCTAAAGAAGTTATTTACTATTACAAATCTATATCCTCCTAGGTTGGTTATACTAACTGGTCCAAATAGGTCTATATGAAGGATTTCCAGTGGCCTAGAAGTATTGATGTCTTTTATTGAGTGAAATGAAGACCTAACTTATTTCCCTAATTTGCAGCATCACATATGTGATCCTTAGTGAAGTCTAGCTTAGTTATACTTCTAACTAAGTTTTTATATATAATATTCATAAGGGTCTTCATGCTTGCATGACATGGTCTCCTATGCTATAGCCAGGAATCATCAATAATAGTTTTCAAACACAAGAAATTGGAATATTTAATGCAGTTTAACTCAAGCATGTAAACATTACTTATTTATTTTTCTTCTAAAACTAGTTTTCTATTTAAACTAATCATGTATTTTGCATAAAGAAATTTAATGTCAAAGCCCTTATCACATAATTGACTAATGCTCAATAAGTTATATTTTAGACCACCAACTAATAAAATATTTTTAATTATAAAGTTGCTTGAGTTTCTAATTGTACCTGAGCCAACCACTTTCCTAGTGGTGTTGTCTCCCAGGGTTACGTGGCCTCTAGTGTGATGAATTGCTTCAAATCATCAGTCATATGCCTCGAGCATCCACTTTTTAGGTACCACATGCTCTGACTAGGTCTTTTGTGAGAGTACCCCTACAAAGTCACTTAAACATTAGTTTTTAGAACCCAAGTGAGTATGGGTTCCACCTTATGCTTGAATGAATGATATGAATGCATGTTATGTTGTAATGCATATAATTTTGGCCTCTACATTAAATATATCCTACAGTTAATAGTGCAAGTACAAACTATGTGTGCTAACATGCCAAAAGAGTACCATTGAACACCTGTCGGGCTATGGTGCCTCTTCCTAGGCTTATATGATGCATGTGGTGATGAAGGGTTATGAAGCTGTGCCAAGGTAGTGATAGTTTATTATTTTGAGGTGTTTTTTTTTTATTTTTTCTTTTAGAATTTTAATTGCACTTTATAGAATAGATACTTCTATTTTTAATGCATGCTCACTTTCATCTATTCCTAATGCATATGCTTCCAATTCTTTGAATATTTTTTCTAATTTCATATGTGAGGTTTTCAAGGAATCATATACATTATATAGATTAGTATGCTTCTTATTTAATGCATAATATATATTAAGTAAATTCATATAATCGCTATCTAAAGTAGAATTCTCACTTACCAAACTAATATGCTCTTTTTTGCAATAATAAAATTAGTATTCATATTTCCAAACATCTTTTTTAATTTCCTTTACGAATCATGAATTTTTTTTATATACCAAATAATTCTTAATAAAAAAGATGGCATACCTCATCTTGACCTGATTGGTCAAGATTATCGTTAGCCATAAGACACAGGTTTGTTACCTCCTCCTCTGCTTCTGGTTCTGATGATTCTGAGGTAGATTCAGCCCAAAATTCTTTCTACGTCCTGTTCTTTCCCTTCCTGAATTTTGCCTTTTCTTGTTTTACTTTTTCTTCACCCTTTTCCTTCATTGGGCAAGTTTTCAGGTTGGGTCAATCTATTCAAAGATGACCTGGTTTTCTACATTCAAAATAGATTGTGTCTGATGACACTTTAAAATTTTTATTGTTTTTACCTTTGCTCCAATGTTGTTTATGATGCCTCTACTTTCTTTTAGGAAAACTTTTGAATTACCCTATCATCAATACGATGTCATCATCTTCCTACATTATAGAACTATCACTATCTGAATTATTTTCCTTTAAGGTTATAGTTCTCTCCTTCTTTATTCTACATGCATCATTTTGCCTTTGACTTTGACTTACTCCTTACTCGTAAGCAATGAGTTGTCCAAGTAAATTATCAATAGAGTAAATATTTAAATCTTTTGATTCTATAATTATAGTTATTTTAGTATCATAAGAGCTAGGTAGGCATCAAAAATTCTTATTAACTTTTTCAAAATTTGATAGTTCTCTATCTAGTCCATGCAAGGATATCATTATCTGGGTGGACCTAGTGTACATTTTAGAAAAAAAATCCCATTATATTTTATGTGAAAAAGTTTATAGTCATGTAGTAGAATGTTTAGCCTGAACTATTTAAATTCACTACTTCCATCATAAGTGATGTATAACCTATCCCAAATTTCCTTCTCGATAGTGCATGTATAAACTTGCATATAATCCTTAAATTTTAAAGCACAAAAGAAATAGTTCAAAATTTTAGCATTTAATTGTGTGAGTTCCCTATCCTCATAACTCCATTTAGTAAAGGGGATGTCAATTTTAACACCATTAACTACATGAGATGGATGTAAAAAATCAGTTTGAATCATTTGCTAAATTATATAGCCAGTGGATTGTAAAAATGTAGACATGCAACTTTTTTAGAAATTGAATTGGATATTTTCAAACAAAGGTGGACGTGTTATGAAATAACCCTCAGCAGTATTCTTATCATAAAAATGCACCATTGGATTTATATTTGAAGATTTTAAAATCTAAATTTCAAGAACTTCTATGACACCACTTGAAAGTTTGAAGAGGTTGTGAGACCTCAAAGAACTAACTTGAGGTGCACCAAGAGGGGGGTGAAATTGTGAATTTAAAAAACTAATTGCTTTATATTTATATATATATGTGTGTGTGTGTGTGTGTGTGTGTGTGTGTGTGTGTGTGTGTGTGTGAATTTTTAATATAAGGAATAAATATTTGTGAGGGGTGTTAAACCCTAAAGAACTAGTCCCAAGGCTTACCTAAGGAGGGGGGTGAATTAGTGATTTAGAAAACCTTCTTTAAACAAAAAGAAAAATCCCCTCTTAAAGATTTTTCAACATCTAAAAATAGATAATCAATTCAATGTAATATCAATCACAGATTTTCAACCAAGCAGTTATATTCAAAAATAAATATGGTAAATAAAGTGTGGAAAAAATAAAATAAAAAGAACACACTAAATTTATTGTAGTTTGTTCCAACCTCACTTACGTCTACTCCTCGTAGGCACCCTCTAAGTATTGCATCAAACTTTTAGTGACTCTTCTTTAGCCCCCACAGCTATGCAAAGAAGTCTTTATAAATCACTTCCATCTTCCCCAATAAGGCGGATTAGCAGGGTCCTTTGACATCAAAGATATCTTCTTCTTTCCAAAACTTCCCTCAAGACAAACCTTGAATTCAATGATACTAAGGTACAAGCTTGTCGGAGCAACCACGGGAAATCCCATCCACACTCCCTTGAAACCCCCTCCAAGGATCTTCTCCCATTCAAACTCCACCCATTCCACTCTCCCTTTCAAGTTTTCTCTTCAAGTTTTCTCTAGAATAATGAAGATATAATGGCTACCAAAGACACTTACCAAGTGACTTGATAAAGCTTAAATAGTGGGCCTAGCTGTAAAGATTATCCAGTTTGATTGCAGGATCGTCAAGCATAATGTGCTTAAATAAAGGGCTTCAGAAAACCTTAAAAACATAATTCTAGAGCCAAATATCATCCTGGATGATCTCAGGATCATCAAGTATAATGTGTAGAATTTGACCTGATATCCCTGGTTGATCTCAGGATAGTCTAATACGATCAATTCAAATTTTTATAGATCATCCAATACAATATTGAGGATCATCTTAGATGATTAGAAGAAAAATTATGGTATTTATTCTAGTACAATTAAGGGTCATCCATGAAATATCAAAGATCATCTAATATGATCTTAATATCATCCTATACAATCTGATCGAGTAATTTTACCATAGTTAGTCTCCTAATAATAGGATCAATTTAGGCAAGATAAATATTACTAGTTAAATTATATTAAAAGTAGGGGAAATAAAAAAAGTTTTTATTTATTTTTTTAAACATAAAAATAAATAAAAAATTTAAAAAAAACTTTAGAGTCTAAACAATAGATAAACTAATACAAATACAATATAAATAAATATAACCAAACAAATATATTTTCCCCCTTTGATATTATCAAAAAGATGGGAAACACATAAAAAACAAATTAGAACATACATAATAGACTCTGATCAGGTCGAGGTGGTGTTGATGTTATCAGAAGAATTAATTAATTTCAGTAAATTTTCTCAAAATAAGAAAGTTACCTCTTGATTTTATTTAAAAATATAGTAAGAAATGAATTGACCATACTAAGAACCTGAAATGTTGGAAATTTAAATTTTATTAACCCTAGCTCAGGCTCTTGATAGGTTAAAGTCCTTTTTTAAAATAAAAATCTAATTCATATAAGAAATTAGATAAGAAAATTGATATGTTCCAACTTTATTTTAGAAAAAAATATATAATAGAATAATATTGAAAAGTAATCAACCAAAACCATGATTTTCAAAAATTAAGTGTTTGAAGATATCAAGTAGCACATGAATTCTTCTAAGATTTAAAGATTTCAAAGAGAATGAAGCTAATTTTTTTGTGGGCTCATTTTGTGTCTCTTTTCAGTTATTTGACACACTTTGCGCTTCTTTTGATTTTTTTTTATAAACAATGTGTATCTTTTAATTATATGGTGATCATTACGCATCTTCTCAATTTTATTTTGGCCTCATTTTGTGCCTCTTATCATTATTGCGAACTAGCTCCCTTTCGAAACTTTTAAAGACTCTTATATGTGAGAATATCTTTCAGATATAAGATAAGAAAACTCACTCTCTAATATAAATAAGAATAAATAATAAATCAGAATTATATTCATATGATAAAAGTAATAACATGATAAAGAAAACACAAAATAGATTTAATGACTTTGAGCATTATTCATATGAGATAGATTATTATAAGAAGATAGAATAGATCTCAATTTCAAAGTCCAACCTTAAATTTGAAATAGATTTTGCTCCAAAAAGAAAAATACACCACTAAAGGAGCTAGAGGAATAGAGGCAATCATCGATGTTTCTTTTTTTAACTTATTTAGGGAAGTCAATCAATGCTTACTAAATTTTTTAGGTACAAAAGAGGTAAATTTTTATTTAAAAACTAAAGAAGTGAATTGATTCTCTTATTCAAATACAATGTGAAAAGTGATTTAATTGTATAGATCCGAGATAAATTACAAAAACATACAAAATAAAATGATTACAAACCAAAAACATCATAAAATATTTATAATGAACAAAACAAAATAAGGAACATATACGTATGCATTAACTAAAACACATAAACACACAAATAAAACTTTATGCCTCATTACCTTGCTTCTAGTCTGATGATTCAGAAATTAGGTCTATCTAGGATATTTTTTTTACTTTTTATTATTTACCCTTATTGTATTTTGCTTATTTTTAACATTTTTTTTTTACTCGAAGAGTTTTTATATTAGGGCACTAATTTTTTATATGTCCGGATTTTCTACACTCTAAATAAATAACATCAGAGAAAATCTTAATAATGCTATCATTTTACCTTTATTCCACTTTTGTTTATGTTGATGCTTGTGCTTTAGAAGAATTTCAAATTTGTTTATAATTGAAGCTATCTCTTTACTCTCAACATCTACTAAGTTGCTTTCATCCGTATCTTTAACTTTTAGCACTAAAGTTTCACCTGCATCTAAAATATTTTTACTCAAACTTTATTCGTAGGCAATGAGTGAGCCAATTAGATTATCAATAGAATATTCATTCAATTTTTTTTATTCACAAATAACAATGACTTTAGCATCAAACTTATAAGTAGACAATGTAGAATTTTAATGACTTTTGAAAGTTTAAAAATTCTTTACCTAAGGCGTGTAATGATGTCACTTTTTGAGTAAATCTAATATATATGTCTAGAATAGTCTCATAAGGTTTCATGAAAAATAATTCATAATTATGCATTAAAATATTCAACCTGGATTGCTTGACTTCACTGGTACCTTCATATGTAGTGTATAATTTATCCCAAATCTCCTTGCCATAGTGCATATGGATATTAACATATAATCTTCAGAATTCAAAGTACAAAAAAAATAGTTTAAAGATGTAGCATTCAATTGAGCATTAATTTGTTCTACTCTACTCTATTCAAAAAAAGAAATATTAATTTTTACTCTATCTACATTACGTAACGGTATAGAATAACTAGTTTGAATCATAAGTTATATTGGATAATCAATTGATTTATTTTAAGAAAGTAGACATGCTAATATTCCAAAAATTAAAAGAAATATTTTCATATAAAGGTGATCGCGTGATTGAATATCCTTCTATAATATTATGATTACAAAAATTAGCCATTGATTGAAAATTAAAAGTTTTCTAAAACTTAATTTATAAATCTTGCTCTAATACCACTTAAAACTTTATGAGGGGTGTTAAACCCTAAAGAACTAGTCTCAAGGCTAACCAAGAGGGGGATAAATTGGTGATTTAAAAAATATTTTTAAAACAAAAAGAAAAACTCTCTTCTTAAATCTTTTTCAACATCTAAAAATAGATAATCAATACAATATAATATTAATAATAGATTTTCAACCAAGCAGTTATATCCAAAAAAATGCAAAAAATAAAGTACAAAAAAATAAAATCAGGAAGAACATACCAAATTTATAGTGGTTTGGTCCAACCTGACTTATGTCCACTCCTCATAGGCACCCTTCGAGTATTGCACTAAATCTTTAGTAACTCTCCTTTAGCCGCCACAATTAGGAGGAGAAGCCCTTATAAAATCACTTCCACCTTCCCAAGTGTGGTGGAGTAGCCGGGTCCTTTGACTTTAATGAGATCTTCTTCTTCCCAAAACTTCCCTCAAGATAAAGCTTGAATCAGATGGTACTAAGGTGCATGCTTGCACAAGCAACCGTGTAAAAACCCCCCTCCACACTCCCTTAAAACATCCTCCAAAGATCTTCTCCCTTTCAAACTTCATCATTTTCTCTCTCCCTTTCAAGTTCTCTCTTCAAGTTTTCTCTAGAAGAATGAAGACACAATGGCTACCAAAGACACTTACCAAGTGCCTTGATAAAGGTTAAATACAGGGCTTTGGAAAACCCTAAAAATCAATTCTAGCGATAAATATCATCCAGTATGATTTGCTTAAATAGAGGGTTTTAGAAAACCCTAAAAAATTAATTCTGGCACCAAATATCATCATGGATGATCGTAGGATCATCTAGTATGATGTGCAAAATTTGACCTGATAGTCTTGGATGATCTCAGGATAGTCTCGTACGATCAGTTTAAATTTATATAGATTGCCCAATATGATTTTGGGGGTCATCCTGGATGATTAGAAGAAAAATTATGATATTTCATCTGGTATGATTGAGGGTCATCCCATGAAATATCAAAGATCATCCAGTACGATATTAAGATCATCATGTGTGATCTGATCGAGTAATATAACCATAATTAATCCCCTAATCATAGGATCAATTTAGGTATAATTATCATAGATCATCCAGTACCATGTAGATCATCCTAGATGATTATAACAAAAAATGAAATTCAAAATCTTGCATAAATTATGATTGGCGGCAATTTTTCATGATCATAACTGATCATCCTTTTTTTATTTTATTTTTTTATTTTTCATGATCTAAATTGTCCAGTATGACTAGTTATATGAGATAATCATATAGTATGATATAAATCATACATCATGATTAGTTCAAAAATTAAACTTCTAGTTTTAACTCAATCTTACTCCCCCTGAGTATGTATGTGCGTGGTCACTAAGAAAGCATACAACCTTACAAGACTTAATTCAAGAAATCAAAAATACATCAATGAATTTTACAAAAATCATTACAGCATAACATATTCAACCTAATAATGAGCCTTGAGCCTTCGTTGGATGATGCATGGTGTTTCTAAAAAGTTAGTACACACATAAATAAAAATATATTATAAATATAAGTATACTATAGGATGTGATCCAAAATATTTGTTATCACAAAAAATATAAACACATGAGCTCGAGTTATAACATGGAAAAACTAATAGCAATCTTCACTTAGTGCGAAAGAAAGATGAATTTACCAAAACATGATAAAATTGATGATGAAATTTTAATCAGTAATTATTGTGTATGATTTTTCACCAAGCAGTTATAACAAAATTTAAAGTGCAAAAAGTAAAATGCAGAATATTGAAATAAAAACAAACACATCATAGATTTATATTGGTTTTATTACAAAATGGCATACGTCCACTCCCGGGAGTCCTTCACTCTGAGTATTGCACTATCACTATATTATCTCTCCTTTCACCCCCATAGTAAGATGGAGAAGCCCTTACACAAATCCCTTCCACCGAACCCAGTGTGATGGAGAGCTAGAAGCTTTGCACCCTGTAGGATATGAAAGCAGACCTTCAATCTTTTCTTCCTCCTAAAGAATGCAGAGTACCTTGAACTCCTTTTCCACACTCCTAGTAATGGAAAGGAACCACATTTTGAGTTGAAGAACTTCTCCCTGGAGCCATCTAAGAAACCTAAACAGATACTTGGAGGAAAAAGACAAGACACTTGCTTGGAGTAATCGTGTGATCCCCTCACACTACTTGTCCCTCACATACAAGCTCTCCCATTTCTTCCCAAAGCTCTCCAAGAACTTCTTCTTAAAACACCTCTCAAGAACACTCAGCAGCCAAGAGTCTTTGAAATAAGATAATGAGAGAGATTATAAATAAGGCCTCACAAAAAGCTCTAAATTCAATTTTGGCGACTCTTATCATCCAATATGACCATGGATCATCCTGTACAATTAGTTCAAAGTACTCTTATTAGTACTGTACGAAATACTAAGTATTTTATGAATAATTTAGGGAATTGAATTGATCATATAAGACCATTCAGAGCATCATCCAGTATGATTAATTCAAACGCCTTAGCTTATTGTCCAGTATGATTGGCGACAATTTAATTATCAGCACAAGCAGGAATCAATCGTACAGTACAATTGGTAAAATCATCATGTACAATCTGACTGGTTCAATTAATCAAAATTTGTTCCCTAATAAAGAGAATGAATTTAGGCATAATTTAAATACATCATACAATATGATGAGAATAAAATTTAAATTTTAAAATATTGCCTAAATTGTGATTGGTGGGATGGATCCTGATTTTTACTTATCATCTTGTACGATATACATCGTATATTACAATTAGTTCATCATGTATTAATTATCATAATATATCATTTTAATCATTTTTTGATTAGTTGATCGTATAATATGATATGGATTGTACAATACGATTAGTTTAGAAAATTTAACTTTTGATATTGTCACTAACTCACTCCCTTGACTGTGTTTGTTCATAATTTCAAAGCTTAGTATCCACTAAATACATGATTTAACTCAAGAAAGATAAAAATACATAAAAAATAAAAATCCAAACTCTTCACGGAATACTAAACCCTAGTCTACCCAATCTTGAAGTTATCAACTGGACCTAAAATATTAGTGCATGAAAAAAACATATATACAATGATAACAATTAAAAGGATATAACATAGTAAGAAAACCAATAATATTTGTTATCATCAAAATCATAGGACTTGGATACAAATTTGTAATATGAGATTCATCCAAATAAGGTATATCTCTAACCCTAGCTAAATCCACTTAGGATTAAATAGCTTTGCATAAAAAGCATTTTGAATCATAAAAATAAATCCCTATTATTCATTTACTTCTAACAAAGCTCTGCTTAAATTTTTATTAAATTTTGTTTGGTTTTTTACAAGTTTATAACATTCTTCATCATTTTTATGAATGCTATATGAGCTTGAATGTGAGTTTGGGCTTTATTTGGCCATTAATTTAGGTTCATTGGGCAACAAATTCGGACTAGTTGGGCCACAAATTTGGACTGGATGGGTGCAAAGTTTTTTTATTTGTACTATAAATGTATATATTATAAACTTGTTATAATGTATATTATATAAATTAATAATATAAATGTATATACTATATCAAACATTATTCTTATTACACATTTATAAATTTAATATTATAAATTTATATATTATATTAAAATTTTTAATTTGTTATAATGTATATTATAAAAATCTCATTTAGTATAATTATAATTAAATGTAAAAATTAATTATAATTAAATTATTAGATACTATAAATATAATATAATTAAACTATATGTTTTATAAATTATAATTATATTATAATATATTCATCATTTCAATTTAATTTAATTATATTGAGAGATAATCTATTAAAATTATATAGTTTAAATTCTTAGAATTATATGGTTTGAGGTTAGATTCCCATAATTATTCTATTAATGTCATTAATTTTTAATAATATTATTATTTATTACATCATCCGATTCGACCCCGATTCGACCGATAGAACTGGTCTAACCTTGAACCTCTCATTCTTTCGTTCATTGTCCGTTCCAGTTTTCACAACCGTTGTCACTACCATGATTTTGAATCTGTGAATCAAGGGTTGACGCTACATAGAATTAAATTTCATTTTTTCGATGTTCTCGTCAAAACACACGGGCCTTGCACGCCGCCTTCGCCACTAGCAATTAATTAATAAAAATTAATTTTAAATCTTGTAAAGTCCATTCAACTTTAGAAAATCCTATGTATTTTCTAGAATTTTCAATCCTACAATCATTAAAAATTAAAATCTAAAATTAATTTCTTTTACATTTAATTAGTAATTAGTTACCTTTAGTTAATTAAAATAATAATTAAAATAAAAAATTTATTAAAATTGAAATAAAATTTAAAGATTAATTATTTAAATTTTAATAATAATTCACTAATATTTAATTAATAATTTAAAAATTAATTAAATATTCTAACTAATTAAACAAAAATTAGAAAAACTCAACAAAAATATAAATATTAAAAAGTAATTTTATAATTTATTTGACTAAAATTTATTTTTAATCAAATAAATTTGATAACTAACCTTAATTAAATTTTAAACTTTTATGTTTAACACTTGATTCCATTTTGAGGGTGTAGCATTATATTTCAAAGCCTTAACACCCCTAAATCACCCTTACCCTTTATGTGTTGCTTACTTTCAATTGGAGGGCACAAATATCCAATTAAATAAATTTTAAATAATAAGTTAAGGATTTTATGCACCATGCTAGCCTGCACTTACGGAGGCAAAAGTGTATAAATTTTTTGCAACCTTTAATCAAACTCTAATAAACTATCGACCCTATACATCATGCTTGACTTCACTTGGAGAACATGTATATTGGATTGAAGCCTCCCTTTCTTATCCCTAATAAACTGTAAATAAATTTCTTCAATACTTTATGTGGTTATCTATTCTATATGAGAGATGATTGCATTTTATTTACAAGCCTTGTGATTTTTTTTATTTTTTTTAGAAAACCCACAGAGGGGTCTACACGTTAAATAAGAAAATCATTACAAACTCCTTAGAGGGGGCCTTCATCTCTACAAGTCTTATGATTTATACATCCGTATCCCTCACACTTTAGGTTTATTAATATACAAATTCTTTATAATTAAATAACAACTCCAACCATTCTCCTTTCTTACAGTACAATCACTGCTACTAAGCTAGAGCTCAATGAAATATACAAATAATGTATATGACATAATACATATATTTACAATCAATTGAAAATAACATGTTGATTTTTATAATAATCATAAGTTATACAAAAACATAATGTTATATTTTGCATATTGTTCAATACTTTTAGCCAAGTCATATGATATAGGATTTTGCACATTTACAAATCTTTAATTCAAGGTTGGGTCCACATTCTTAATATTTAGAATTGAAGGCTACTCTCTCATTCAAGGCTATGTCCAAATTCTCAACTTTTAGAATCGAGAGAATAAAAAATGCCTTCTATATGGTTTCACTAAGGCTTACTTTGTCATGTCTTTTGCCTTTACTTAAGTGAGTCTATCTCTCATATAAGACTTATCTCATAGACTTTTTTATCTTTTAATACACTTAACGTTTCATAACAGTCATAAAATAATGTCATTGTAATAAATACTTGATGAAACAATAATTAAATATGTAATGAAATTATGTTTAATGTTATTACAATCATATCAAATATGAGGTTGCAATTATATAAAGTGTTACTATTTTTTATACCATAATTTGGATATTGCACCACGTTAATTGGGGTAGCCGAGTGAATTTGTTCTCCTATCGTACCCCAACCTCCTTTCCTCTTATATACAACCAAAAATATAAATTTCTTCATTTAGACATGCTTTCAAATAAAATAAAATAGGCAGTATGAATATCATACAAATTACCTCAATTGTACTCTTCTTCATTCAACCAAAAACTCCCTTTTCTCTCCTACATCTTTCTTCTACTTTCCCTCTTTTCTTTTCTATTTTTCTTCTCCTCGATAATTAACCACATCTAAATTCAACAATAACCAACTATTTATTCTCCTTATGATTTACATCTATTATTTCCAACAGTAGCAACCAGTAATTAGCCTCACTTCCTTATTGTTGTAGTAAATAGTAAATAATAGCATTTTCCCTTATCATTTTAGCAAACAATAAACACTGTTGTTGCCATGTCCCAAATCCTAGATGAGAAAAATGGAGGGTAGGGTTGCGTTAAAGTAGACGACAACCAGCATAAAATTTGTCGAATAATCATGATATGATTCCTTTAAAAATTTGTATTAATGCTAGGGCGTCCCCTAGAAGCAACATGCTATATGGCCTGAATACACAACAAGTGTACAAGGGCCACTACACCAGCACCCGGGTGCAGTGTTAAATAGACAAGGGTTCACATATCAAGGACAAATGTGGGCAAAGAAGCTAGTCCATAAAACTAAAATTAGGATTATAACTTGGAATATTAGCTCCCTTACAGGACAATTAATGGAATTAATAGATATTATGATCAATAGGAAGATAAATATTATGTGCATTCAGAAAACTAAATGAGTTGAAGAGAAGGCTAAGAAGATTGATAATTTAGGTTATAAATTATGGTATTCAGGTAGGAGTCATACTAGAAATGGTGTAGATGTGATTATAGATACGAGTTTGAAGGATATTGTTATAAAAATTAATAGAATTAAAGATAGAATTATAGTTCTAAATATTATTATTGATGTTAAGATTATTAATATCATAAGGGCTTATGCTCCTCAAGTAGATTTGGATATGTGTTCAAAATTAAAATTTTGGAATGACTTAAAAGAAATTAATACAAAAGATACCTCTTAAAAAAATAGTTTTTATTGGAAAATATTTAAATGGACATGTTGGTAGAGTGATAGATGATTTTAAAAGCATTCATGATGGCCATAAGTTTGGAATGACAAATGAAGGTGGTAAGACCATATTAGATTTTTTTCTTAGCTTACAATTTCTTAATAGCTAATACTTTATTAAAGAAAAGAGATGATCAACTTATCACTTATAAATATGGATATAGTAAAACATAGATTGCTAATTTTTATAAGAAAATTAGATATTTTATATTGCAAAGATTGTAAAGTTATTCCGAGTGAAAATTTATGTACCCAACATTGATTATTAGTTTTGGACTTTAAATTAAAGGGGTAGAAAATAAAAAATAAAGTAAAATAATTTTCTAGGATTAGATTGGGGCATTTAAAAATATTAACAAAAGTATTTTTAAGTATTTTTTAGAGTAAGATTTTAGATCTTAAGATTTTGTCTGCACATGAGGATACTAATATTATGTGACAAAAAGTTGCTAGTGATATTAAAAATATTGTAAAAGATGTGCTTAGAGTTTCAAAGGGAAAAGCTCCTAATAATAAAAATAGTTGATGGTGGGATCCAAATGTGCAAGAAAAGATAAAAAATTAAAAAAAATGTTATAAAAATTGGTTTAGATGTAAAAATTTTGATAATTAGGAAAGCTATAAAGAGGCTCGTAAGGAATCTAAGAAAGCTATTTACGATGCAAAGAGTTTAGCTTTTATTGATTTATATAATAGATTAGATACTAAGGATTGAGAAAGATATGTGTATCAAACAAAGAGATAAGAGTAGTAAGGATTTAGTTCAAGTGAAGTGTATTAAGGATGAAGATCAAAATTTACTTTTCTTAGAAGATAAAATTCAACAAATGTGGATGAGATATTTTGCTAAATTTTTTAATGAAGAATGTGAAAATACGATTTACTTTAGTGATTTTAGCACCCTAAATGTAAATAAATATTTTTGTTTTTATCGGCGTATTAGTAAAACTGAAGTTAAAGAGGCTTTAAAGAAAATGAAGTGCGGAAAAGCTATTAGACATGATGAAATTCCAAGATAGATGTGGAAATGCTTAGGAGATGAAGGAATTTCTTTGCTTACTAAACTTTTGAATACTATTTTGAAGACTAAAAAGATGTCAGATCAATGGAGAATGAGTGTGTTAATTCCTATTTTTAAGAATAAAGGTTATGCACATGAGTGTGCGAATTATAGAGGAATAAAGTTAATGTGTCATACTTTAAACTATGGGAGCATGTTATGAGGCATAGGCTGCGGCGTGATACTAATGTTTCTCAAAATCAATTTGGATTCATGCCAGGTAGGTCTACTATGGAAGTCATACATTTATTGAGAGGTTTGATGGAGAAATATGGAGAGAATAAGGAGGATCTACATATGATATTTATTGGTTTAGAGAAAGCATATGATAAAGTTCCAAGAGAAATGTTATGGAGAGTTTTTGAAAAGAAATGAGTTAATAACACTTATATTTAAATCATTAAAGATATGTATGCTGGAGCTATTACTTGTATTCAAACACAATGTGGTTTGACCAAGTATTTTCATATTTTGGTTGGATTACATCAAGGGTCAGCCTTAAGTCCATATCTTTTTGCTTTAGTCATGGATGTTCTCACTAGACATTTGCAAGATGATGTACCTTGGTGTATGCTTTTTGCTGATGATATTCTTCTTGTTTATAAGACTAGAGAGGGAGTTGAAGGTAAACTTGAATTATGGAGGTCAACCTTAGAGTAAAGGTTTTCGCCTGAGTAGATCTAAAACTGAATAAATGGAGTGTAATTTTAGTAGCAATAGACCTAGTGAGCGGATTGTGACTTTGGGCAATCAAGTTATTAATAAGAATACACATTTTAGATATCTTGGATCTATTGTTCAGAGTGATGGTGAAATAGATGAGGATCTTATCAGCATAATTCAAGTTGGTTAGTTGAAGTGGAGGAATGCATCGTGCTTGTTGTGTGATAGAAAAATCCCCCTCAAACATAAGGGAAAACTCTATAAGATGGTGGTGAGACTTACAATGCTTTATGGTGCCGAATGTTGGCCATTAAAAGAGAAGCATAATACCAAGTTAAGGGTTGCAAAGATGAGGATGCTTAGGAGGATGAGTGGCCATACCCTTAGAGATAGGATACCAAATGAGCATATACATGAAAAGGTTGGAGTAGCTCCAGTGGAAGATAAGATTAGAGAGAGTCGCCTTAGATGGTTTGGTCACATTAAATGGAGGCCTTCTGATGACCCGATTAGGAAAGTTAAGGTATTAGATTTGACTTATGCTAAGAAAGGTAGAGATAGACCTAAAAAGACTTGGCTAGAAAATATTAGAAATAATCTTTCTTTATTAGATTTAAATGAGAACTTGACTTTTAACATGGCACAATGGCGAAAAAGGATTCATGTAGACAAAGGCTTGATGTTGTTGTTGTTGTTGTTTCAGCAAACTATAGCAATTTCAGCACCAGTAACCCATGATGTCATCCCTTATTTTACTATTTTCTATAACGTTTTTTTGAATTACAACAAGTACATCAATTTATCGAAAAACAAGTACATCAATTTACCTAACTAATTTCACCATTTACAACAAATTACAGCCTACAGCAGCTTTAATTTTTTTATTTCTTACCTTAATATTTATTGAATTCTTCCTCTTCAACAGCTTACAGCAGCAGCTTTCCTGATTCCTCTTGCTTGAAGCCTTTAGCAGCTTCCAACGAACAGAATGGCTGAAGGGCGAGAGGAATGGAAGGGAGAAAAATACTAAGTGCTTGATATATTACGTAAATTAATTCCCTATATTCCACCAACTCCAATTCCCCTCATATGAGCTGTAGGATTTAGCATGCTTATATTAGTGGATGGGAAATGCTTAGATTTGTGGAATGCTTATGTTAGTGGATAAGTTAATGCTACAAGTAATTAAATTACGTTAACTTAATTAATAGGTAATTAAGTAATTAAATACCTTAAATTTAATTAATTTAAAATGTGTTAAGCTTGTAATTTAGGTACACTTCTATATGTCAAAATGCTCGAAATTAAAAATAAGATTTAATGAAATAATTTTGACGTGTTATGGAGGAAAGATATAATGGGGAAACTTTAGAAAATAATAATGCCAAAAATATTGTGCTTACATTTTGAAATTTTTATGTATTATATAAGGAGCCAGAATCCTTGAGATTTTATTAATGATCGGAATCTGATGCCTATAAGGCATGTTTTGGTGGCTAAAAAGTCATGTTCTTATGACTATAAGCTATGTTCTTATGCATATAGACAGGTTTTGCTACTATAAATATAAAGGGAGTCATAAAGTGTCAAAATACTTTAAGATTTTGTCTAGCTCCAGAAAAAGAGAAAACATATATGATATGTTATGTTATATTTTATTCTATGATATGAATTTCAATTTATTAGACTGATCAATATTATTACTAGAATATTTGAATAAATGCTATGTTCTTATTACTACACAGTGATTTATTATGCTGCATTTAACTATTTTTAAATATTCTAAAAAATATTTAATAAAATAAATTGGAAAGTTAAATCAATTTGTGTTGCTTATTAAGTTGTTGTAGCTCACTATGATTTTGCTCTGGTTTTTAGAATATGAGAAAGGAAATAAGCTTGCTGATTAACAGTTCAAGATCTAATCAGAGTTGTTAGCTATTTCTTTTGTTAATTTTTGTATCGTCATGGCTTCTTTTTTATTTAGTTTTGTAGATTCTGTTTGTAGTCATATACTGTAATATAAATATATTTTTGACGAAATGAAGGAATTTATATGGATGAATTTTTTTAGTGCTCGGATGTTTTAATAACTCTATAGTATTTTATTTATTTAAAATGATTATTTAAAGAGAATCTGAAACATTCTAAAACTAAATCTTGGGATTTATCTTTCATAATACAACACAATAGGAATCCTAATGGATTGGAATTGAAACATGTTTTATCTTTTCTAAATATGTCAGAAATGCATTATTCCTTAATTTCAGAAGGTTTTAATATATTATGAATTTGATCATTTTGAATAATTTTATAAAATTTTATTGCATTTTCTTTTGTCAAATATATTTATAAGAATTTTTATGGAAAATAAGAAGGAAAAATGTATACTGAAAACAAGTTGAAAGGTGTAGTAGTATGATTTTGATACGATGTTAAATATGATATATGATGAATTAATTGATATAATTAGTTTATGTTAAACAGTAATACTGATATTAATCTGATAAGAATGCTGACATGATGGATCTTATAAGATGGAATTTTTGGCATATGTGGAATTGGGAAGTCGAAACACTGACATGAAACATCGTAAGGTGTGATAAAATGATGTACTGATTGATATCAAATATAGGATATGATAAATGCATGTGATTTACTGATGGAGGTTATAAAGAGCTGGAGATTGATACAGAAGTTATAAGTACATGAGCAAATCCACATGATTTATTGATTGGGAGTTTTAAGATGCTAGAGACTGATACATGAGTCATAAGTGCGAGAGCAATATTAAGATACCATCATCTGAATATATAATAAATGATAAGAGTGTTGATATATATTATATATTACTGATACAAGATAAGAATATTGATATACCATAGCACATAATACTAACATGGCTCATTAGTTGATAGTCATTTATACTGATTTTATTTATAACTGAATAGATCTCTTTTGACTTAAATGATCATATTAATTTTATTATTGATTAATACAAATTTTATTAATTGCTTGTACGGATAAACTCTTCATTGTTGATTGATACGGACTACAACTAGAGTATGCATTATTTGCCTTGCATTGAATGCAATATTAAGTTTTGATTTTTTTTGGGACATTTAAGCCATTTAAGGCAAACTCACACACACAACGCATACACAAAGACTCGAATCCTGGACCTCTTAGTTGGAAGTCTAAGATCTCAACCAATAGGCCAAGGAGAGTTGTGTAGTTTTGATTGTTTATTAAACTTTCATGCTAATTATTTGATTTTATATAATTTCAAATAAAGATAAGGAGCCTACAGTATGAGGTTAGATAATGATGCTATTTTAGTTTTATTTTTAACTCTTATACTTTGAACAAAATCATAAATATTAATTCTGGACATATAATTATGTATAACACAGTTATATTTTTTTAATGTAATTAATTAGTTCTTGTTAAATCTAGTAATTAAAGAAAATAAATAAAATTCTTCTACTTCGGGTCTCGATGCATATAAAAGAGGTCTCAAAGTAATGATTAATGAAAGAATTTGATTGTAATCATAGCTGCATTATTAATTGCATTATTATTTGTTAAATATATTTGTATAATTATTTTATTTTATATTTGAAATTTATTTATTAATCAACCAAATAAACATGGAAGAGAAAAAGTTTGAACTCATACTAAAATCTTTTCAGGAACATCTAAGAAAATGATAAAAATTTTTGACATGGTCACTCATATGATGAGCTCTAAATTGGTAAAACAATCCAGACAAAATTATAAGAAAATAGAAAAGAAAAATATTAGCAAGATTGTCAAAACACCATCCACTCTACAATATATCTGATGTGGAAGAAAACATGTCGCAACCCAATCGAACAAGAACCATTAATAGAACAGGTCATATTGTGTTGCCTTGCAAAAAACATATTCTAAAATTTACTTTTTAAAAAATTTTAAATTTTCTTCCAATATAAATGTTAAAACAAACAGCAGACTACAGAGCTACTAACAATATCCAATACACTAAAAATATTAGTCTCATTTGAACTTAAATGGACTAAAGTGGATTTTCTTCTCATTTGATCTCAAGTAAATGGACTAAACCGGATCGATGCAAATTCGGCCACATCTCTTCCCTCTCATGCACCCTCTTCATTTCTTAAAATGTTAGTCTCATGTTCATAGCTATGGCTACGGCTATTGCCCCTTCATAGATTATTAATCAAGTTCGAATTTGCATCTATCCACTTTGGTCCATTCATTTGAACTTGAATTCAAATATTATTGATATTGTTATAAATGTCAACAAGAGGAGATAGCATTTTATTCAAAAAAAATTATAAAAAAATAAAAAATTTGTTCAAAATTTTAAAATAATAGTTCAAACTTTCTTATTTGATTTTTGGGTGCTTTAAGATCTATAACTTTGCAACAAATTTATTCTTAATTAATTGCAATTGTTAAGATCCCAACTTCAAAAAATTTGTACAAAAGATCAAACGAACAAACTCCCATAAGAGAGCCTCTATTATTTACATAAGACTGAAAAAAATCAGATGACTAAAGCTCCAACTGGAGAAAGAGCATTCAGAATGATGGAGTTATGAATTTAGGCAAAAGCATAAAGAAATTACATCAAAGCTTCTAGCAGATGGAAAATTCAGAGGCTTACTTCTATCAACATACATATACAGAAAAACCAAAATTTAGTTAACTGTTGTACCACATTTCTCCTTATTGTCTCAGGTGAAAATAAAAAACTGGATAGATTTAAGCTCATTGTAAAAAATTGAAGCAGAAAATCGACATAGTGCTTTTAACACATCTTACCTCTTCCTGGAGAGGAAGAACTCATAATCTGGGTGACTGTTTGTGCAAGTCAGACTACCCTTGCGGATGGTGGCCCTTGACATCACAGAAGCTGTTCTCTCTAATGACTGCAATCTGCCCTTAAAATTTCCTGAAGGACTTTTGGGCATGGATGAATCTGTCTGGACTGCTCTAGAGTTTAAATTTGTTGGCTCAAACCAGAACTCCCCCTGCAAGAAATTAACATTTAAATCTGGAGTTTTGTAAAGATGCCATTCATTCACAGTGTATATGTATTCTGCATAATTTGATGGGATATTACTGTGTTAATACACCTTCTAACATAGTGACTGATAAGCAAAGTGATCTTGTATTCAAGTATTCGATTAGACTTCAATTCAACACATTCTTATGTCCTTTTTATGTTAGTCAAGCTATTTCAGCATTGGACAGTGTATACTTTTTTTGTTGGACTATTTTATGAGGGCTATGTTTTATAGAATGGATGAATGAAGAATGAAGAGAATTTATTGAACCAAACTCTCCTCCTTCCTGAAGGCAAGTGGCCAGCTCTCCCTCTCCCAAGGTTGAAGTCCTTTATCATTTGGTTCCAAAGCGTTCTTTATCATATATTCCTGATGTCGTTTACAGCTGCTTTTCATGGGGGAAAACTATGCCCAAGTCACCCGTGCGGCCTTAGCACACCTCCCTATTGCTAAGCAGCCTTAAACCCTTATAAGGCTTGGTTAGAAAGAGATAAATTGAATGAAAAAGCTTTAGTATTACAAGATAAGTTATATAAGAGGAGAACTGGAGGGGTGTGAGGAGATGGTTACAAATGATGGGGAGGGGTTCTATTTATAGCATCCACCCTTGCCTAAGAACATTCTAGAGTTCCCTTCATTATTCATTAGTGTAGAGCTCTATAGAATACTCTACACAATTACCTACACTTACATTACAATATTATGGAGAGTTCTAAAGTATCCTAGGAGACTTTCCAAAACCCTATACCATCGTAGAACATTCTAGAGCATCTAGAATATTCTAGGAAACTCTAGGCCAATCGAGTGTCTTCCAGAACCTTCCAATGTTGTGTGACCCCATCTCAAGATGGTTTTGGAGGATTCTTTGGACTCCACTCGGCATGTCACGCCCAAGGGGTTTGGCCAAACCTCTAGGTCAAATAATTGAGCGTTACACTCTCCCCGGCCTATTCTCGGGATGCCCTCATCGCGATTTTGCTTGAAGCCATGATGAAGGTCCTCGAATCGTCATAGGTCCATTGTGCATCTCTGGCTCCCTTGGCCCTTGACCCTTGACCTTCTCCCTTAAACTGGCTTCCTTGTCGTCTGCTGGTGCATCAAGGACTTGGGATCTACCCTAGTGCTTTGGCTTCACCTCAGACTGTACCATTGGCAAGACATTTGAAGGTACATCGAAAACTTCTGTCACCTCTATTGGCAAGTCTTCAACGTGATTTCCAAACTCTCCCTCATGAGTTAGATTATCATCCTCATCCCTTGGAGTATCTTTCATAACCTGCAACTCCTTGCCCTTGAAGTTGACTCTATATGGTCCTTGCTCTTGCACCACTTGCGTTACCTCCACCTATATGACCCTATCACCATCTTCTCCATCTACCATCCCTTGATGTTTTATGAGTTTTAGGGTCATATGAGGACAATGCCTTCTCCAATGAGGCCCTTCGCAAACAAAGCAGACAATTCTCCTCTCCTTATCTTGACCCATTCATCTCTCTAGTAGTTCTAGCCCCCACGCCTTGATTTGATCCCTCAAGCATCCACGGTTGGTGGTGGAAGTTTTTGCTAAGGTATACCTACAATCCTCATGTAGATCCCCACCTCGAGCTAGAGTCCCGTTGAAAACCCTCTTGAGCTCTACATGCACATGCATTATAATATGTATGCACATAGGTACATAAAAGGGAAAGTGCAATCACACAACCGGCATGGGCCCCGGCGAGGGTGTCATGGGTATACAAGTGACATCTAGGGAAGCTGCGCGGGTCAATAAATGAATGTAGTATGAGCCTAATCCTTCTATATGAATAGATAGGAGTCGACATGGCTCGAATTATCAAACAGATATACAGTCACTCCGATGATGGCCATGTTGAACGTATATCTCAACCGGGGGGGTTAATTCTAAATACTCTATACTTTTAAAATATCACACAAATGCCCATAAAACCCAAAACTCCAAGAAAATGTCAAAAATCATCCAAATCCAAAATGTTTAAAGTTTAAATCAGCTACTGAATGCTTAAAAAAAACTATCCACCTTCCGTAACAATTTATCGAAATGGTCAAATTTGAAAAATACTTCATCTCACAAAGAGATAATGTGTGGTCGAGAATATCACAAGAATTCATTCTCAAACAATCTTCTGCCAGTAAGTACACGGCATGTGTCCTCTAACCACCGATTCTGTCACTAAATGGCACCGCAGGATAAACGGTTATGATCGGGGCCCTCTGAACCGGGTGGTTTGCCGCCAAATGGCACCACTACATTACGGCTATAGCCAGAGCCCGTAAGCTCCCCAATGACATAAAATCCTTGAGATATGTATCAATAGGATATAATCGATAGGGCACAAAGCCCACTATTAGCTAAGGTGAATTCAAATTTGTCCCCTTAGACAAACACCCACCCCAGGTTACAAGGTAACATTAGACGAAGCAATCCATGGCTGCCGACAAGGATCCTTCTATCAAGTTGGGTCGACTACCTCCTCTGACTAAGTAGATTAGGGACCACGATGGCCCGGGACGACGGAACAATGGAATCTTGATCGGGTCCATCATCCATTACCCCACCATCTGCTTTAAGTGCAAGATGATGAAATTTCTATTTTAAATATCAAATTCCCAAATCTAACCTCATGCTGCTATTATATGCCAGATACACGTATCTCTACGTATTTGATTGATGACTAGCCTTCATCGAAAGTTCTCTCTCGTTATCGGGAGGGGTAATTAACTATAGGGGTTTGCGCCTATAGGAAACTAGAACTCATATTATAAAGTCCTCGCAAAATGAGGGTGAAATCTTTGGGTAATGTCATATCTATAAACTCATCTGCCTTCCAAAATTTACCCCGGAACTTAATCCGTTAAAACTCCCCCCGAAAAAAAAAACAACAGGGGAGGCCGGGGCCGAATTTTCAGAGCCCACAGTTAATAGAGGAAATTTACTATGAACCATCAATTTGAATCAATCATCAATCTTTAACCTTTCACCATAAACCATTTTAGTAATATGCCTACTCAGCTCGCATTAAGCTGGAAGATTTGGTAGCACGGTCTGATTTAAGAAATGATAGGAGAAAGTAAAAGAATAAGCTTTTCTGTGCTAGGGGTGTTTTAGTTTTCACAACTTAATAATTGATCCAAGTTTAAAAATTGATCGGAAGAAAGCCAATATACTAAATAATGCAACATGAAATACTAGAAATTATAATGCTTCTACCTGTGCATTGTAACTTTGCAGACCTACAATAGGCAAGATTACAGAATTGATGCAACCATTAGTACTATTTGACGTGCTTCTGCGAACAAAATGGCCAAAAGAATGATAGGTTAAAAATGCAGCACGAAAGCTGCCCTCAGGTATCCGATAGATAGGATACCATGCCACGGCATACCTGAAAAAGCCACGACAAACAAAGTATAGTTCATATATTGCAAAACTAGAATAAATATAAGGGAAACTTCAAAAAATCATGCACAACAAACCAAGAGGCAGGATGGAGTTCTTTCAGATTTAGACACCCCAACTTTGAAGGATCCCCAAATAAGTGGCAATTAGATGATGAATCATTGAGAATAAGCTCTTGAATCCTATTACGTTAAAAATTTATCCTAATGTTAGTATAAAAGAAAATTTTAATCTTATAAAGTAAAACTTCAACTTTGAATCTATGCAACTGACGTATGCAACTGTTTAAAACTTGTTTCTTGGACAGCAGGGACAAAAATTTTCATAAAATTTGTGAGCACACAGGCTCGTATCTTAATAATATAGTAACATTTGGCCATTAACCTGAATACCAAATTGTCTTCGATGGAAAAGCAAAAGAGACTCCAAAGTTTTGAAAGTGCCTGGTAATGCGTGAAGATTATCTTATACTCCACACTGAGACATTAGGTTTCAAATTCTGGGGGACAATGATTTAAAATAAAGGTGTCAATACAAAAATAAAAATATTTAGTTAGGAAACGCGTACTGCTCGTTCTATTTCACCAAAATGTGCGAATTTTCACATTGCCCAAGAAATACAGCAAAAAGTTAAAAAAGTGTTTTCACGCTCAAGGAGTAGTAATTTCCACTCAAACAATTTGACTGGTAAATTAGCAAATGCTAATATACACACTATACTAAGGAGAGAAAAATATTGTCAAACTTACTTATCAAATAATGGTCTCCGCTTCTGTGGCTGATCCGAATCAAAATATTCAAATAGCAACTCATCAGCCAATTGCTCCCTAAACATTGATTCACTGAATTCTTTATTTTTGCTTGACGAATAAAGTTTTGTTGGCCTTGTATCTTCTTTTTTGCATGGTTGTGGCAAAAGCTTTGAGAAGATAGGAAGTGAAGCCAAACTAGTCGAATATTTGCATGTGTCACAAACATCACAAGTTTTCATCAAATCTCCTTCTGTATCATTGTTAGGATGATTGATGGACTTTCTAGATCGGGAAAATAATTGTACAGCAGAAAGATATGGTACAAAATAAGCTGAAAACTTAGAAAGACCAGTCCGTGATCTCTTTGAGGTATACAATTCATCTAACTTAACTTCCAATCCATAACTGCCAGGCTTCTCATACCATTGCCACAGTCTTCTCAGTGAAATGTTGGGAACTTGATGGGAGCACAAAGAATTTCCAATGATTTGACTTTGAGAACAGATATTGCACATGCTGATGCAGTCTGTTTCAATAAGTGGTGATGCAGAATGTAGTAATCTCTCAAATCCAGCAAGCGGACTACCAGTAGCCAGCTGAACACCCTCAGCTGCAACCAATAACTTGTATGATCCATCGACTGCCTCAATTATCTTGCTCAAATCAGTTTCAAAGCCTGGAAAAAGTTGTTCCTTTGTTTCAAGAGAAAAATGGCAACCAGATGGAGATGAGAAATCACTGGACTCTTCAGATGACGTACAAGGTTGACTATCAAGCTTGTTGATGAGTTCACCCTCTTCAGGAGATGAGCAATCCGCATAGCTAGACGAGGGACTTGAACATTGTATTTCTCTAGTAGACAAATAGACCAAACTATGAGGATTTGAACTGAGGTCATCAGTAAAGCTCGAGTTTAGACTACGAGGAACTAAGTTATGGACACTAGAATATGGCTGATCATCCATTTGACTTCTAGTAATCACTACATCCTGTCCCCCAGTTGGGATGCACTTCTGTAATAGAGACCCAGAATTGTTGTCTCTTCTGCTAGTTTCTAGGTGAGTAGTTTCCATATCTAATCTCTGGCATTGGATATCTTCCTTCCTTTTATAAATGCACGGATCTTTACTCATATCAACAGAAGGCTGTGAAGTACTGTCAAAATGTGTATTCGCATGCCTTTGGTCTGATTTTAATTCTATCACGGATGAATCAGCTAGGATATCTTGAGACATTGAAGATGTATTTTGTAGAATGCTGCAGATATTATTTGGTCCTGTTTCTTTCGGTAGGATTGTGCTCTGTGAATTCTTGGTTGATCTTAATAAAGTGTTAACTCTGTCAGTCCGCTGATGAGAAATATTAGTAAACTTAACTGCAGTATCCAGATTTTCGTTTCTTAAAACTTGAGTTTTAGAAGGAATATTAATATTGTTTATACTACTATGACGTGCACACTGGTTTTCCCGCTCAGTAGTAGCTAAACCGGGCTTCTTTTGCAACTTTTCCAGGTAGGTACTACCATCCATTGAAATATGACCTGAATTAGCCTCAACAATAGAGGATACTATGGATGAATATGATTGAGAGGAATCCAATTCATTAGAAGAAAATCTGAAAGATTTTCCCCTCCTACTTTGCTTTAGCTCATTAAGCTGTTGAACCCTTGGGTCCAGGCAATTTAACGAAACATCAGCATTTCGTGACACAATTTTACCATTATTTCTTGGACGGGTTACCGCTGAAGTGCCAGCCTTTTCTACCTTCTGCCATATAGAATGTTTATTATTTGTTTCAAAGCCCCGATGCAAATGGGCATTATTGAGTCTATGCATCCCATTTGAAAACCCAGAAAGCTTTCTTGCCAGCCTTCCTCTCTTAGTATAAATAACTGGATGGAAATCGTCACTGCTTGAAGCTTGGCTGCTATCAAAAAGTCTTTCGGAACAGCAATCAATATCTGCAACATCCTTTTCCCAGTCAGAGCAATTGACACGGCAGCTGCTGGATAAATCATTATCTTGATAAGAGTTATCCTTGCATTCACCTTCAACCGAAACATTCCTTGAAGTGAAAGTCATCATATCAGCCAATGGATTAAATCCGCCATCATTTGCAAGGGACCATTCCGTTCCACAATCAACAAGAGAATCGTTAGTCATATCAATCTCAGGGTTATTCTGAAGAGAAGTGGACAAGCTCAATTCACAAGATTGGTTAGAGCTTGATTTTACAACCTGAAACAATATCTTGTCTGTCTCAGCATCAGTAAAGTCATAAGGTAGAGAAACTGGCTTTCTAGAAACATTGATGCTTTTGTCTAATGTCTCTTCCACTGAGCTTGATAACATGCCTGAGCAATCATTACCATTGCATTCAAGTTGCTCCAAAACTTCACTACAAGTTTCTTGAACAACCAAGCTCGGACAAGGAACAACCAAGGACAAGTTATTTTCAGATGCATACGAACAAACTAGATCACCGCTAGTGGAGCTTTCAGATTTTGAAGCATCACAGTTGACTTCTTCACCCTGATTTTCTGGTTTAATGGATGCCTTGTTATTCATGGATCTTTTATATTGTTTTCGCTTCTTTTTTCTTTTCTTTTTTGAACTTAGTTTTGCAGGTTTATCTACTTTACTAGTTGCATCAGCTGAGATATTCGATGCTATATTATCAGAGCCATAATTGAGCCAAGAGGACTCCTTCGGTGCAGCAATAGGCAGTGAGTTATTGAGGCTATCCCTAATAGATTTGTTTCTGGATAACCTATGGGATTCTCCAAGAACATTAGAGCTGGGGGATCTGTAGTCTGTAACTGTCCGAGGGGAATCAGAAATAACCGATGGATTTTCCTTAGGAATGGGACTACCTTCTTTCTGAAAATCAAACTGGACAAATATAGTTGGTTGCAGATATGATGAATTGTGACAGTCCAACATATCTGCATGAACTGGATTTTGAGAACCCTGTTCATTTATTAATTCAGGCCCTTGCTTGAATGAAGTAAAAGGCACTACCATTCTCGACAAATGAACGTCGGGTGTAAGAAATCTGAGAAAAATCCGCCTGCTAAACAAATTGCAAGATGGACATAATAGATTATAACAACATTCCATTTGAAACTGAAGGAGAAATTAACAGGAAATAGGCCTTTTGTCCTACAAGACAATGGGCAAAATATGTTACAATGACCTCATTAAAATCATGTAACCGAAGGATAGAAAATGAAATTTAATATTCCAGTTCACACAGTAGCATAATCCTTTGTTTCGTAAAAGAACTCATTAGACGTTTGGAAGTCTTTTTGTCACACCAAGAACAGTATAAGATTGGACTATATAAAGTAGCAGCAGCAAAACTTAAATGGACACTTGTGGGCTCCGAAAATTCGGCCCCGGCCTCCCCACCGCGCGACTGTTGAGCTTTTTGTTTTTTCTTTGGCGAGGGAGTTTTAACGGAATAAGTTCCGGGGTAAATTTTGGAAGGCAGATGGGTTTGTATATAAGACACTACCCAGAGATTTCGCCCTCATTTTGTGAGGACTTTATGATCTGAGTTCTGGTTTCCTATAGGCGCAAGCCATCGTGGTTCCTGGTCTACTTAGTCAGAGAAGGTAGTCGACCCAACCTGATAGAAGGATCCTTGTCGGCAGTCATGGGTTGCGTCGTCCAAGGGTACCTTATTGACCTGGGGTGAATGTTTGTCTAAGGGGACAAATTTGAATCCACCTTAGCTGACAGAGGGTTTTGTGCCCTATCGATCATATCCTATTGATTCGTACTCAAGGATTTGACGTCAATAAGGAGCGTATTGGCTCTAGCCATAACCGGTATATCTTGGTGCCATTTGGCGGCAAAACCACTCGGTTCAGAGGGCCTCGGGTTGTCATAACCGTTTATCCTGCGGTGTCATTTGGCGGTAGACCGCCGGTTAGAGGACACGTACCACGTCCTTATTGGCAGGAGATTGTTTCAGAATGGATCCTAGTAATATTTTCGACTAGGCATTTGGCTCTTTGTGAGCAGAAGTAGATTTTGAATTTGTCCACCTCGGCAAACTGTTGCGGAGAGTGGATGGATTTTACTTTAAATGTTTGAGTTGAATTTCAAATTTAAATATCTTAAACTTTGGGATTTGCGGATTTTTGGATTTTGAGTGGATTTTTGGAAGGCATTTGGAAAGCCTGAAATTAACCCCTCTGGTTGAGATCTTCAATCAACGCGGTCATCATCGGGGTGTCTTGGGTCATTTCCATTTGATTGAACCTTGTCGACCCTATCCACTTACCGATAGGGGATCGGGTTTCATAGGCTTTGTGTCCTTGTTTGTGAAATTTCTTTATTAAAGGCCTTGAAGGCCTAATATGAATGTACAAAATAAATATTTCAGTCAACTTTGTGATTGCATATTTATCCGATGGCTTGAACCCTGTCCACTCCTATTTTACTTGCTTAGGAGGATCGGGTTTTGTAGGCTTCATGCCTTTATTTAATGAATTCTTTTGATTATAGGCCTTGAAGGTCTAATATGAATGTATTAAAACAAATACATCGGTCGCCACAACCATAGCTGTCAATGGCGCAAAATAGCGAGCGCCATGGCGCACGGCGCGGCACACCTACGGCGCCATGTTCATGGCGAGGCGCATCTGTTTAAAATAACGCATGCTATTTGCGCCACATGTGAGCCATGGCGCATTGCGCACGGCGCAAAATAGCGCGCCAAATTATTTTTAAATTTCGGTATACTTATAAATATTTTTTATATTTAAAAATATATCTATATTTTAGGATAAACGACTATTCATTGCCCTAATTTCACGAAAGATTTTCTGTTTGTGCCCGCCAAACACATCCACAGTCCCTAAGTCGAGGTCGCGAAATCTATCCCGAGGTCAATGTTTTTTGTTTTCTGTTTGCTGCATTCGCTGCTTCCGCCGAATCTAGCCGAATCTGTCCCGAAGTTGAAGTCGTTCTTTCCGCCGAATCGTCCCGCAGAGCATTGCTTCTGCCAAATCCGCCCCCTCCTTCGTCTGTTCCAATAAAAAATCTTACCAGCTGACTCCGATTTGTAACCTCTATCTGTTCCGCACAGCTCTGTTGTTTTGCATGGTTATTTCTTACAAGAATTTACAACTTAACAGGTATGCTCGGTACTGCTAGGTACATGCTCGATACCGCTAAGTAAATGCTCGGTACCGCTATGTATATGCTGGACACCGCTTGGTACCGCTAGTTACATGCTCTGTACCGCTCGGTACAACTCGGTACAACTAGGTACACGCTCGGTATCGCTAAGTACATGCATGATACTGCTAGGTACCGCTATGTAAATGCTCGGTACATGCTCGGTACCGCTAGTTACATGCTCTGTACCGCTCGGTACCGCTCGGTACAGCTCGGTACAACTAGGTACACGCTCGGTATCGCTAAGTACATGCATGATACCGCTTTGTACCGTTATGTAAATGCTCAGCACCGCTCAGTACCGCTAGTTACATGCTCTGTATCGCTCGGTACCGCTCGGTACAACTTGGTATAACTAGGTACACGCTCGGTATCGCTAAGTACATGCATGATACCACTCGGTACCGCTATGTAAATGCTCAGTACCGCTCGGTACATGCTCAGTACCGCTCGGTACATGCTCGGTACCGCTAGTTACATGCTCTGTACTGCTCAGTACAACTAGGTACACGCTCGGTACACACTCGGTACACGCTCGGTACACGCTCGGTATATGCTCGGCAACAGTTTTCTTAACTTTACAACGTTTTCATCAACAAAAACTGAACTTGAAGAAAATGTTTACTTGTGAAGAATTTATCTTGGGTCCAAAGAGGCTAAAGCAAAACAATCTCAACATACAATCTTACAGCAATCATTTTGGAACACTATAGTGTATGTCTTAAAAATAACTGGCCCTTTATTAAAGGTTCTTAGATTGATTGATGAAGAGAAGAAGCCCCCAATGGCTTACATATATGAAGCAATTGATAGAGCAAAAGAGGCAATTGCTGCAAGCTTCAATAACAGTGATAAGTAGGATCAAATTTTTAAAATGATTAATAGAAGATGGGAAGTGCAATTACATCGGCCTCTACATGCAGCGGGACATTTTTTAAATCCTGAATATTTCTTTAATAACCCTGATATTGCCAAGGATAAGGAAATAGATGATGATCTTTACCAATGTATTGGAAGATTATCTCAAGATGTAGCTGAAGAAGATAAAATCAGTAATGAATTAAGTTTATACATTAGGGGTGAATGACTTTTTGGTATTCCTCCAGCTGTAAGACAAAGAACTACCCGATCTCCATGTATTATTATTTACAAAAAAATTAAGACTGATTTGTTATATAATATTGAAAAAAAAAATTCATTTTTTCCAGCTGATTGGTGGTTGGCATATGGACAAGGAGCACCCAATTTACAAAGCTTTGCTATCAAAGTCATAAGTCTAACATGTAGTTAATCTGGATGCGAACGCAACTGGAGTATTTTTGAACATGTAAGTATTTTACAATGTATGTGTTGATTTTTTATATATGTTCATAATATAGTAATATAATAATATTTTAATTGCAGCTTTATAGCAAACGAATAAGCAAATTGGATCATGGTCGCTTAAAGGATTTAATTTATGTGAAATATAATAGAGCACTGATTCGGAGATTCAATCATCGTGATGTCATTGATCCTATTTCTCTAACTGAGATAGATGATGCATATGGCTACGGGGAAGGAAAATTAGATGATCGAGTTTGATGAAGAAAATGGACCTTTATTGTTGGAGAGGAAGATTTAACTTGACAAGTGTTGCTAAAAGCTACTGGTGTTATGATAAAAGCTATAATATTCGGGAAAGATCTAAAGGGAAAGAAAAATCTTCAATTATGCATGATTTGCTATGAGAATGATGATAAGGTGATGAAGAGAATTATGAAGTAGTGAGACAATGTTGATGAAGATAATGAAGCTTTTTTAACATTCGCTAATGATGATTATTCCTAAGAAGAGTAGATTAAATTCTTATTTAATCTTTTAAAAAAAGATTGTAATATTTGAATTATGAGAATATTTGGATGTTACTTAGCTCGAACTTATATATGCTATGGTTGTCTTTTATTATTATGATAGCTTGTCTTTCATTTTAATAATATTCATATTCATGCTTATTATTTTATAATTTTTTATATACCGCTGCGCCATTGTCAATTAACGTGCGCCGCGACTGTGTGCCAGCGACGCCTATGGCCTGGCCCAAAGGACCTTGCCGTGCCATGGTGCGCATTTGCGTTAACAGGTATGACCACAAGTATGTATTTGTTTGGAAGTTCGAATCCTGTCGACTCCTATTGATCCGTATAGAAGGATCAGGTTCGAACTAGAATTCACTTATTGACCCGCACAGCATCCCTAGACATCACGTGTGTACCAATAACACACTCGCCGGGCCCATATGGGTGTTTGGGAATTTCATTGATTTGATATACCCCTTTGTGTACCTATGTGTATACAAGCTACGGTGCACGTGCAGGGGTAGCTTGAAATAGTTGTAGTTGTGTAGGTAATTGTCATTTGGATGCACACAACTTTTCATTTGAGAGCTTGTACACGCCTTCTGTCCGCTAATACGAGTGTTGCGGATCCGGTGGAGATGGATTGTAGATTGTAGACGTCTTCTGTCTGCATGCATAAGTATTGCAGATCCGGTGGCGGGGAGTTATAATTTGTGGACGCCTTCTATCTGCTCGTATGAGTGTTGCAGATCCGTTGGCATGCGTCTTGATGTTGACACCCCCTTTCTCATTCACCGGGGGGGTCTTTCTGAACTTTGGAGTCAATGACTGCTGATTTGGGGAGAATTTCTTTTAAGATCTTCAGTGTAGTAGACTTGTTATTTCCGGTGTTTGTGGGTACCAGAGCTATTTTCTTCTTAAGTATAGAACTAAGAAGAGACTTTAGAACACCATGAAATTTAGTTCTAATTTGTTCAAACATTTCCTCCCTTCTGTCAGAGGGTGTCCTTTTCGTACATAGAGTCGCCTTGTACTCAATGCACTTGTAGATCTTGATCACCACTGACGTAGGTGATATCCGTACTTGTGTCCACAGTGGTTCGTTGTACTTACAATACACTGTTGTTATCCACAAGTAGTCATTTGCAGGGGACCGGTTGTATCCGCTACGACCTCCTAGAAGTATTCGTAGGAGAGCCGTTGTCAACTTCACCATCTCCACCTTTCACCAATCTCAGGTGGGTAAACGATTGCACTTGCTTGTAAGGGTGATCTTTGATTGCTGGTCTCCAGTATTGCCATCTCAATCAACAGGCAATTGTAGGAAAAAATCGTAAGAGTTCGCTGCATTCTTTTTTCGTGAGCATTATGATTTCATTTCCCACTTGCAACTTGTTGTTAGCTTGGACGACTGTGCACTTAGACTTTGATTGGTTTGTTCATCCAAAGTCCCAGTCTTATGTATTCAATCAGACCCGAATTCAAAGTTCAACTCATGCTTGAGTCTCCCTTGTTGTCCTTGAAAGTTTAGGCTCCTTATTGTTCATGTCAAACATGGATCTAGCTTGAGTTCAGAGTACAAGTTCAAGTGATCTTGTCTAATTCATGTCATTCTTCAAATTGAGTTCAAGTCTGAGTTCACTTGAGTTCGAGCTGAGTGCACAAGTTCACAGGTCTCTTGTATTCAATCCAGTTCGAATTCAAAGTGCATGTTCAAGTCCTCTTGCCATTTTGTTTGGTTCCAATTTGTAAGTCCTTGCAAGTTCAATTATAAGTTCAAATTGATTTGGATTTGAGTTCATTTTGATTTTATTTATTTGGGTTTGAACTTTTAGAAATCATTTAGAATTTGTTCAGGTCCCCTGCTCATGTTCAATCAAGTTCAACGGTCCACAAGTCCACAATTCATGTTCATTTGAGTCCAAGTCCTTGTTCTTTGTTGTTCGTACAAGTACTTTGCACATCTTAATTCAAGTTCTGTGCATTTCTGTTCAAGTACAGGTCTTCTATATTGTTCAGACTTTATACATTTTAGTGAAAATTTTGACAACACCCCGGCATATCCCCCGTTTGGGGGAAACTAGGGGAGCTGGGCCTTCCCACCATGCTACTCGAGCGTGTATGGTAGGTGTCCTTAGACACCGCGGCAGTACAAATTTCATTCCACCACGCTATAAGAGCGTGTATGGAGCCTTCAGCAGTGCCCGTATGAGAACACCAGTGACTTCCCCACCACGCTACAAGAGCGTGTATAGGGCTTACCCACCTAGTCGTATGCATCGCACCGGGCTCCGTGCTACAAGAGCGCGTATAGGTGGTTCTCCGGTCCGCCGCAAACGTCGAGAATGGGATTTGGAATATCATACCTTTGCGTAGCAGTCATTGGCGCCGATGTCGAGGTCGCTACAAGAGCGTGTATAGGGCTTACCCGCCTTGTCGTACCTGTCGCACCGGATTCTCCCCCACCGTGCTACAAGAGCACGTATAGGGGATCCCCCGACGCGTCAAGCGCATCGAGGACGGGATTTAAGTTAATTCACAGCTGGCGAGCCCGTTCTTGCCTCTGATCCGGCGGAATTACGGGATTTGGCCGAGCGGCGCATGAAAGGGAGATAGTACCTCCTCAGCCAACGAAGCTCCTGTCATTGCTGCTTCCGATCACAATGTGGTTTCCGATCGGTCCAGAAGGGAATGTCGGCGGAAGAGCAAAGTCGAAAAGCAACGAACGAGCCGAGGGAGCGCGTGATTGGGATAAAGTTAGCTTCGCAGTCGACGAGCTACCATCGTCACTTCCGATCGGGTAGAAGGGAAAGTCGTCGAATGAGCTGAGTCGGACGTCTACGGAGGAGGGAGAAGCGGCCGAAGGAAGTTATCCTCACAGCAGCGAGTCCAGTTGTTGCTTTCGATCGGGATGTTGTAACTTCCAATCGACTCGAAGGGAACGTCGTCGAGCAGACAGGGTCAAACGACAACGAAGAAAGGAGCGAGAGAGAGCGGGAACCAGAGAGATCGGAGTGGAGAGTGCGAATGAGGGCCTTCGCTCTCATTTTAACGACACGAATGGGATTGGCTCGAGGCGGGATCGTGCGATGAAGCGACACGAGGTCGTGGGAAGAGCAGCGGCGTCATGGGATGGCAGAGAACAGGTGAACGACTCCCTTTTTTTAATTTCATTTTTTTTTTTTTTTGTTTCTTCAGTACAGCGGGTCAACAACACTTGAACACTCATAGGGTTTTTTGCATGTTGTATGGTCCATATATATTTGCCCATGTAATCCAATCTCGGGTTTGACAATGTTGAACCATAGGATTTAGCCATGCCAACACAATCAAGCATTTTTTAATGAAATTTTATTACCAATCAATAAAATATTATATGAAGAACTATTTTAAAGAATGTCTATAAAAGAGTAAAGAAACAAAATACATTATAACAAGATAACAGGCAAGCTGAAAGAGTAGTATCTATCCAAACAGAGAGTAATAGACTCACGTTCAAATACTTGCTAAGTCAAGAATGCCAAAGTCAGTATAAGAGTTATTATGTCTAGCTTGAAATCTATTAGACTTGAGAGAATAAAGTTTTTTTTTTTTTCAATTTGTCTCTTAAAAAAAGCAATAATTAAAATCTTTTAACTATTAGACCAAGTGAATTAATAAAATTTTGAGATTGAATAGAGCTTAAATCATCAACAAACTCTACATCGGAATAAACATCGATAACATTGTCAAACAAAGTTGAAACATCACAGAGAGAAATGTGGAGAGTGACTGTTGGACACTCAATAAGCTAATAGATAACTTTCCCAAACATAACTCCTAAAATATCAGCAATTCTGATAACTATATCTAATGAGATATAGGATCAAGAAGGATACTAACATCCAACAAACCCATAACAACTAATTAAGGAACATAATCAAAAGACAAGGCTAAAATAGAATCCATAGTGCGAGAACATTTCAGGGGGTATAAGGCTTATAGGACAACTTCTAGCAAGTTAGTAGGTTCATTTGATTATTACCGTTTACAATACAAATCTTGCTTGTTCATATCATGTGAACATGATCAACAAGACTATATTGAACAATATGAGCCCCTAAAGGAAGATTTTCTTAATTCTACATGAACTTTGAAACAATCCCCTTGTTCATGATCAAAGATTTTGCAAAACTAATAATATGAGGGCAAACCCTCAAATTTAATTTTTTATCAAAGTGTCAACCAATATCTCCTAGGCCAAAGGAGTAGAATGACTATTTCACCAAGAACATGGGCCACAGATAGTTAGGAAAGTTTAATGGTAGTAGGATTCATTTATATTGTTTTTCCAAGAATTGATCTTAATGAGTATAGAATAGATTGATTGATGAAGTGGACAAATAAATAAGAAAAAAATAAGCCATTGGATCTCTTGCTAATAAGATATATTTCTTCACTCAATGCATTGTGTCGGTATCCAACTTATTAATGGAAATTAAAAATAAATTAATTTATTATATTTTGGCAATAATACCCAACTCAATTTGATTCTTTCTTGAATAAGGACAACGTATTCAATTTTTATCTTTAAATTACCAGCATATTAAGAAAATCTAGTTAATTTGGGTCATTAAATACGTCAAGCTAGAGAAGCATGGCATTTTATTGCTCTTTCCATTAGACTTATAAAGGGGAGCTTTCTTACAACAGTCATTTGTATGTCTTGTGAATGGGAGAGCAGCAACTCAATTATATTTTAACACATTAAGTCCAACTTTTTATCTAGGTCTTAAAATTGAGAGAAAATAAACTTATACTTTTCCAACTTTAAAGCATGCAGACTTCAGCAATCCTTTTACTTTTTAGAATCTTAATGAATTGAAGATATGACCCTCTAGCAGTTGTGCTCCATTTGAAGATCAATTTTCTTTTATGATTCCACTACATTAAACTTAATGCCAATCTATGAGTATTTGTTGGTTGGGGAAATCAGCATGTAGAATAATAATGACCCATTTGAGTAATTATTTGTTAGGGATATATATATATATATATTATCTACCTTATAGGGAAAAGGTTAATGAGATCTTGATATACATAAATAAAAATATACAAATATCAGTTATCATGCAAAGAGATTTTTAGAATATATATATATATATATATTTCAAGCATAATACATCTCCAGGCAATGTGTATTGATTGGAGGCATGGGTCATAGATCAACAAGCTGATAGGCCCCTTTTTACATGCTTTCTTGATGGCAAAGTAAAATTTCCCAATTCGGCTCAAAATTGTTGCCAACTCAACGATGGGGAATGATGGGTTAACATGGAAATATAATTAATTCGCCTTCTTGAAATATTTGTGAATGCACCATATAGTTGAAAGACCTAGCTATCATTGTTTAATAATTTTCTAGGTTGTTGAGCTGGATGTAGGACTTCATCAAATGCATTGACCTCTTCCATTCATAGGTAGGCATTGTGTTCTTGTGTGAAGTTGTACTAAATAGTTATTCAAAGTGAAGATAATTCCACTTCAAGTAGCATGACTGCTTCTACGCTGAATACAAGGGCATATGAGGTGGATTTAGTCATCAACTTATAGATAGTAAGATACACTCATAAATCATCTATCACTTCGATTTGACATTCTCTAGTATTTTTTTATAAGAATTTTCTTAATTGATGATCTACAGTGTGGTGACATACAATATTGCACCATAATATTTTTGTAGAATCTAATTATGAACTAGATCTGCAAGTGCATGTTGACCTGTTATGAAAAAACAAAAAAAGAAGATCGGGCGTACCTGTCGGAAGCCATCCAATGCATGTCGTTCGCACGTCAATTGCACGCAGACGTCGTTTCTCCCCACGTCGTCCGCACAACACATTCGCGCCGTTAAATAGCCAAAGAAAATGAGGCCTTCAGCCTCCCTCGTGCTCGCTCCGCTCTCTCCCATTCTTTCCCTCTCTCGGCACTGCTCTGCTTCGCTCCTTCTACGACTTCCCTTCCTTGTCCGAGCGGAAGTTACGACACTCTGGCCGGAGGCAACGACTGGAACTCGCTTGCTGTGACAGTAACTTTCTCCTTTCGCGAGCCTCTCCAACCGAACTCCCCTTCCCCATCGTAAGCCTTCCGGAGCCACTACCTTGCCCAAACTCCTCCATCCATTCGGCATCAAACCCTTATGCCCAAAGCCTCTGTCGTGCCCTCTTCCTTTCGATCCTCAGAGAGAAAGAGAGAGAGGCTAGTCTAGCTGCCGAAAGCCTGCCCCCATTGTCGATCTCCCCTAGCTCCTACCAACTCTAAGCCCTATCCGAGCTCCCATACCCGTCCGACCATCCCTGTCTTAGCTGCATCCCCCAGCCGCCTTTAACTCGACCTCTTCTCCGCCTGTAGCCAAAACTGAATCCAGAGAGGGTAACCCCTCTCCCTTTGTGCTTATTCATATGTATTATTACTAATAATAATAGTATTATTGTTAATATTAATATTAAAGTCATATTATTATTTATAATAATATTATTATTATTATCAACATTAATCATATCATTAATGTTGTATAATAATAATGTTATGATAATATGATAATAATATGATTGTAATATTAATATTAGTATTATCATTATTATTATTATTATTTTAAATAAAAAAATGCTTCTCTTGCCTTGATGTTCGTGTCAGGCAAGCAAACACCCATACATGCTTTTCTCTAGCGTGGTGGGAAGGGGACCAGGTGCGACACCTACGATGAGGTAGGTGAGCAACCCCTTGGATCCAAAACCCTGTCCTCGGTGTTCGTGTGGAGGCGGCAAACCACATATGCACACTTTTCTCTAGCATGGTGGGAAAAAACCCGGTGCGACACCTACAACGAGGCAGGTAAGCCTGGTACACACTTTTCTTAGCGTGGCTGGGACAACTTTTAAGTACTCGTACGCGGCTTTGTACCTGCGGGGAAACGACTGCTTCTCTCTTGTAATAGGTACCGAAGTCCCATACACGTCTTTCTCTGGCGTGGTGGGGTTGAAGATTTCACGGCCGCGGTGTCCTTGTACGAGGGCACCTACCGTACACGCTTTTCTCTAGCGTGGCGGGAGGCCCAATTTTTCGTAGTTTTCCCCTAAACGGGGGAGACGTCGGGAGACTGCCGAAATTTTGAGTGAATATATTACTGCACTCGAACCTGTTTGAACACAAAAGAACAAGAACCTGGACTCAAATGAGCATGAACAATGACTTGTGAACCTTTGAACTTGATTGAACACGATCATGGGACCTATGAAAATGAACTTAAATGAATTAAATCCAAATTTGAACAAAATACATTAAGGACTTGGAATCCAAAATGATAACAAGGACCTGACTCGAACTCGAGTGAACTCAAACTTGAACTCAATTTGAAAATGAAATGAATTAAACAAAACCACTTGAACTTGTACTCTGGAGTCGAACAATAATGGCTTGAACAATTTGAACTCAAGCGAAAACTTGAGTTGGACCACAGGGGACTCAAGGGACTTGAGTTTGAATGGGATACAAAGAGCTAAACTCATAACAACATACAAGACTCAAGCATGAATTGAACTTGAACTCGGGTCCAATCGCAAGAGACTTTAACAATATGAATGATAGGGAACCTGGATGAAATACATAGGACTGGGCTTTGGATGAATGAACAAATCAAAGTCTAAATGCACGGTTTTCCAAGAAAACAACAAGTTGCAAGCGGGAGATGAAATCCCAATGCATGCGAAAGATGAATGCAACGCATTTGAAGCACATGCGAGTCCCTATGAGGTCAAATGAGCCATGCTTGCAAGGACGACAGATGGTTGCATAATGCATATGTGTGTCCTATATGCACTATTGAGATTCCCAAACAAAAGCAACAATGCCTGTTGATTGAAGGTAATGTTGTCAATTGATAGTGGAAGACTCGTCCTCACAAACAAGTACATCAACCCCACCTGAGATTGGTGAAAGGTGGATATGAAGCAAGGACAATGACTCTTCTACGAGCACTTCCAGGAGGTCGTAGTGAATATAGCGGGCCCCCCGTAAATACACACGAGCTGCTTGTGGATAACATCAGTGGGTAATCGTAAGTACAACGAACCCCTATGGACACAAATACATATATCACATACGGGAACAGTGATTGAGATGCCGCAAAGTATGTCAGGTATGAAAACAACTCGATGTACGAAAAAGGACACCTCCTGTCAGAATGGAAGAAATGTTTGAACGAATTCGAACTAAACTTCCTGGTGTTCCAAATTTTCTTCTTGATCCTGTACTTAGGAAGGAAATAATTCTAGCATCCACAAATATCAGAAATAATAAGTCTACTATGCTAAAGAACCTAAAAGGGGTTCTTTTCAGAGCAGCGGTCACGAAAGTCCAAAAACACCCTCCCGGTGAATGAGAAAAGGGAGTGTACATCAGAACGATGAGGTATCTCATTGCAATCAGGTGATAATGCTACGATTCACCTATCTCCAAAAGCAGGAGACTAGTTAGTTCACTATAATCCACCTACAGAAAGAAACATGTAGTGCACGACATTCTACCTATAGAAAACAGTAAACAACTCAATTCAAAAGCTGCTACAATATGCCACCGGATCCGCAATACTCATGCGGCGGACAAAAGGCGTTTAGAAATATTCCAAAAATACCCCCGCACATGCACTGTAGTTTGTATACACATAGGTACACGAAAGGGGGTAAGTGCAATCATAAACCCGCATGGGCCCCGATGAGTGTGTTATTGGTACACATGTAATGTCTAGGGAAGCTGCGCGGGTCAATAAGTGAATTCAAGTTCGAACCTGATTCTACTATGTGGATCAATAGGAGTCAACAGGGTTTGAACCATCAAACAAAAATATACGGTGGTGACGACCGGTATATTTATTTTAATACATTCATATTATGCTTTCAAGACCTATAACAATGAGAATTCACTAATAAATGCATAAAGCCTACGAAACCCGATCCTCCTAAGCATGTAAATAGGAGTCGACAGGGTTCGAACTATTAAACAAATACATGGTTGTGACGACCGGTGTATTTGTTATAATACATTCATATTAGACCTTCAAGACCTATAACCAACAGAATTCACTAATGAAGGCATAAAGCCTGCAAAACATGATCCTCCTAAGCAGGTAAATAGGAGTAGACAGGGTTCGAACCATCGGATAAATATGCGGTCACGAAGTTGATCAGAATATTTATTTTATACATTTATATTAAGCCTTCAAGGCCTTTAATAAAGAAAATTCACAAACAAAGGCATGAAGCCCGAGAAACCTGATCCTCCTAAGCAGGTAAATAGAAGTAGATAGGGTTTGAACCATCAGATAAATATGCGCTCACGAAGTTGACCGGAATATTTATTTTATACATTCATATTAGGCCTTCAAGGCCTTTAACAAAGAAAATTCACAAACAAAGGCATGAAGCCCGAGAAACCAGATCCTCTGTAGACGGCTCAACAGAGCTGACAAGGTTCATCCACAAAATGGAAATATTTTTAAATGAAAATGACCTCAAAGTCACCCCGATGATGGCCGTGTTGAATGAAGAGCTCAACCAGAGGGGTTCATTCCAAATACTTTCAAATGATTTCTCAAATGCCCATTAAAATCCAAAACTCCACAAGTTCTAAAATCCAAAAATTATCAAAATCCCAATTTCTAAATATTTAAAAATTGAAATTTAATCCATCAAATCACTTAAAAGCAAAATCCATCCACCCTCCGCAAAACTTTTTCAGGGTGGACATTAAAATTTACTTCAGCTCACAAAGAGCTAATGCCTAGTCGAAAATATCACTAGGATTCATTCTGAAACAATCTCCTGTCAATAAGGACGTGGTACGTGTCCTCTAACTGGCAGTTTTGCCGCCAAATGGCACCGCAGGATAAGCGGTTATGACCCGGGGCCTCCTAAACCGAGTGATTTTGCCGTCAAATTACACCAAAGATAACGTTTATGCCCAAAGTCAATACGCTCCTTAGTGCCATCAAATCCTTGAGATATGAATCAATAGGATATAATCGATAGGGCACAAATCCCTCTATTAGCTAAGGTGGATTCAAATTTGACCCCTTAGACAAACATCCAACCCAGATCTACAAGGTATCCTTGGATGAAGCAACCCATGGCTGCCGACAAGGATCTTTCTATCAGGTTGGGTCGACTACCTCCTCTGACTTAGTAGATCAGGGATCACGATGACCTGGGACGACGAAACTATGGGATCTTGATCGGGTCCATTCTCCATTCCCCCACCATCGGCTTTAAGTGCAAGATGGTGAAATTTCTATTTTAAATATTAAATTTTCCAAAACCTTTAAATCCCCAACTTCCAATCATTTCCAAATATCCAAGCCCAATGCTGATACTATACGCCTGATACTATATATCTATGGATATAACATATCTGATTGATAACTAGCCTTAATCAAAAGGTCTCTCTTGTTATCGGGAGGGGTAATTAACTATAAGGGCTTGCACCTATAGGAAACCGAAACTCAGATCATAAAGTCCTCGCAAAATGAGGGTGAAATCTCTAGGTAGTGTCTTATCTACAAACTCATATACCTTCCAAAATTTATCCCGAAACATATTTCGTTAAAACTCCCTCGCCAAAGAAAAGCAAACAAGTTGGGCGGAGGCCGGGGACGAATTTTTGGAGCCCACAGTGCCCGAGTCATTGGATTGATTTATTTTTGATGAAAATGCCATTTTGTACTTCATAGCAAGCTTAAATAATTTAGATCTTAGATACTAGGAATCATTCTATCATGAAGCAGAAGCTCTAGTTTGATGGATCAACCCCCTTATCATTGATTGGAACAAAGCATCATTAACCAATCTTTGTGAAAAGGTCAAATTCCAACAAGAGGTCAGTAATGCAACTAATACTGAATTTAAAATGAGTGTTGAGATAACAAGAAAACATTGTCATTAATTGTTTGTTCTTAATACTAAGATAAATAGCTTGACTACCAAAGTGAAGGGTTTGGAAGGAGATAAAGCACTTGTTGTGTAGATCAAGTCTCCAAGCAGACTGAAATGAGAGGAATCAAGTGACCGGAAGAGATCGATAGAGGTATCAAACTCGATATCAAGTTATGTTGGGTGTTGATGTTGCATTGGCTTGAGCAATTAAGGAGTAACAAGATGCTAAACGTGACGTTGCGTTGACTCGAGCAGTTAAAGCGTTATGAGATGCTTAACGTTAGCACCAAACACATTGTTCAATGTATTCGATGAAGGGCTAATCACAACCTAAACTCATCAAAAATTCATGTAGAATTTAACAAGAGGAAATGGTCCATTGGAAGACAGCATATCAATAGGACCAATTATATCCATGCCCAACATTCAAATAACCAGTATACCATAGTAGGGTGTAATAAATTTGGAGGTTTATAGATAGTGCACTATGGAGTTTATTTGTGACACTTCCTTAACATGATTAATACAATCTTTCACCATCAATGACCAATGATAACTCATTTGTTTCATCTTAACAGTCATTGTAGGGAATAATTGATGCACACCATAGAGACTTTAATGAACTTCAACTAGAACATTATCGGCTCTATCCTTCCCTAGGCATCACACCATGTTTGATCAAAATTTCTAGAATATTAGTGTATTTGCAGCTAGAGTAAGTACTACACAAAATCCAAGGTTTTACATGTTGTTTGGAGTTGATGTGACTGGAGCTAAGGATCGACACCCTTGCTAAAAAATGAAACTGAATACTGGTATTAGGATTTATTTTAATTTTCCTACAGTAAAAACTTAATGCCCAAAAATCTGCCAAGACAGGTAAAAAGACTCATCATTTTTGGCAAGTCCTCATATGGAAGAAGATGGGAAATAGGTTTTGGAATCCAATCTCCACCAAGTTTTACTTGATGGCACATGAAAATTTTACCGTTAATTAAACCATATTCTGATTATACATGAGATAATGTCTCGCCATGAAAAACAAAAAATATAGGTTATATAAACATATTCAAGCAGCAAATTTCTAGAATAATTCATAATTAATGTTCTAAAATTGAAGCTTTATCTGAAAATAAAGGAGCAGCCAGCATTTGCAAAACAAATATCGCATGTATTATTAGCCCACAAGAGACGATAAAAATACGGACAACCGATGCATATAACAAGCTCTAAAGGTGAATCAAAACTGTTGGATATGTACACAAATTGAGGATGAAAAAACATGAACACTTGGTAATATCTCAATCTAGTAAAGTATCGTAAAACAAATGTTAAAGGTTTTCAACTAAATTTCATAGCTTCTTCCTAGAACAAAAAAAACAACAGAATTTTGTGGTTCCAAAGTAAGCTTTGAAATTACGCAATTAGATATTGGGGCAATTTTTCTAAGAGGCAAGGCATAAGCCTCGAGCCAGTTTGAGCTATAAGCCTCATGATTAAACCATTAAATCAATAAAATATGAAATAATAAGTAAACTATTAACATCAAATTAAGATGTTAAAGTGTGATCATAAAAAATCAAAACCAGGCCATTAAAAGTTATACAAGACTACAAACAAGACAAAATAGATAGTTTTTCCTAATCTCCGTTCAACATAAATAAATAGCCTAAGCTCTTAATTTATAAATTCAAAAGCCACCCATACTCTCATCACTTAATAGGTCTTCATTAAAATCATCCTTGCGATTAATAACTTTCTCTATTCCCTCATACTAAAACTAAGGAAATGGATTTCCCTAAAAAAAGGAGAGGTGTTGCAGGAGAAGTAGTGGCGATGCAACAAATGCAGCAACAAAGCAGGTACAAGTAAAATTTTAAAATTGCAAGTTTGAGATTGCACGGCTCGTGTCATGCTTGGTTTGGTCTAGATATAATAAAAATGTTTAATTATATCTAAATAATTTACAAGTAAAATTTTAAAATTATCTAATCCTTAATTTTTAAGGCTTATGTCTCTTCAAACTCAATTGCAGTTTTTTCTAGTGCACAATCAAAATAAACAACCATCCCACCACATGAAGAAATATAAAAAGAGTATAAACAATCTGATCAGTTGGTTCACTACTAAAATCCCATGGATAACCCTCACAACAGTACAGCCCACATGAATCATAGGTATATCTCAAAACAAAAGCACAGTTAGCTGCAAGTCACACAAGGGGCATAGCTAATGATCACAAACCACACAAGGAGCTACATGTCCTAATATGCACCAAGTAATGAATCATCGTTGAAGCGCAAAATAAGGCCCAAGTAACTTTGAAGCCCAAACAAGGCTTAACAGTAGAAGACTCCATACCATCAAAGATCATACTATTGAACAATCAAAAAAATAAGTATAAGCTTTAGCTAGACCAAGAAAATTGGGAACCAAAGCTAAATGAGTGAACTAGGGATTGTTCCTTTGTCAATGGGCTTAATGTCCCGTGTTTTTTAAGTCATTAAACTTTCGAGTTTTTCATCAAATCTGCCCAGTTTTGGGAAAATAATTTTGATAAATTAAACATTTGATATCCATCGAGAAAATCTAAACATAATTATTGCACTTAACGTAGGGGACACTATAAATCATCACATGTAAATATATTACACTAGTGCACAAGATATTTTTGACATCCACCATTAGTAGTGGATACAATTCATCATCTAATATTGATTATGGAACAAGATATATAAAACCATCTAGTAAAATATTATGCGTGAATTCCTAACGAGATGGAAAAGAGAAGAATATAAGACTTTGGTGGAGATATAATGATATAAAATAAAAAAAGAAGCCTTGAAGAATTGATCAATAACAAAACTTCTCAAAATTTTCAATTTATTATAAGTTACCCCAATACATTGCATGATTTTATACGGTCTTTCCTTCCTAGCAATTATTTTTTTCAAGGTTCACAAAAGAAATCTTTCAGAATTTTAGCATACCATTACTTTGTTATATTGTTGGAGTTCACATTGTCTCTTATTCACATCAATACAAGACAAATAGAATTTCTCATTAATAGCAAATTTTATGTGAATATTTTCATTCAAATCATGAAAATGACTAATGAAGGATGCAATATGATATGATGCAAGTAATAACAGTACTAGAAAACTAATATAATTTTTAATAGGTACTAACAAATGCAGTGGTGGAGCCAAAAAAATTTGCTAGTGGAGGTCCAATTTGATTGTTTCAATAATTCCCTTCATTTTTCTCATCTGAGCATAAGATTGGGATTAGAAGTTTTTTAAAAAATATGATTGAATTTATTATTAGGACTTTGAAGGGGACGGTGGGAAACTTATGATGTCAAGGGTTGAGTTATGCAAGTAAAGTTGTGGTAAATTTATTAATAAAATATGTAATAGGGGGTATATATATATATATATATACTTCTTTGCAAATTTTTAGAGGTGCTTGTTGTAATAACCCTGAATTTCATAAAATAATATTTATTTTGAAAATATGAAAATTTCCCTTGTAAGCGTAGCGGTGCTGAGAGCATTACAGAGCTAGAAATTGTCGTCACAACATTAGATTATGGGGAGTGACACTCGTGCCCCCTTGAGCCCCCTCTTGAATCCACCACTAAACAAAAGAACCATAATTAATTCCTAGAGGAAGAAATCAAGCTAAAACTTATTTAAAAAAAAAACAAGCTGCACAAATATGAAATGTTACTATACTTGATATTTTTTTGTTTTGTTGATAAAATTAACCCAAACACTTAAATATTAGACATGATGAATTATGCACTTCTAAATTTAACCATATAGATTGCTTTTAAATTTCAAGTTTCTTTAAGATAATTGTTATTAATAAATCATTTGAAATATTGATGCAACTCAACACTCTCCATAAGGCTCTTTCAAGAATTTGTAGATCAAACAATTAAGAACCACATACATAAATGATTTTACTCTAATTATTATTATAATAATAATTTTAGCAAATAATATCTCAGGAACTAATTTATCATTTTACATAATCAATTCAATCATTATATTCAATGATTTATTTGATTTCACATTCAAGATGAAATCTAATATCTATTAGAATTTCAAAGACAAATATAAGCTATTGTTCAATACTGAACTCAACTCAAATTATGACTTGCTCTAATTCATGAACATGTTTTAATGTATGTGCAGACTCAGATTCAACATAGTTATATGTAGATTCATATTGTAAATGCATCATCTTTGGCATCTAATACATTATCAAAATAATATTGATAGACCGGTCCAGCTGACCCAGAAGGGACCGGTTCATCCGAAGGCGCAAGCTACTATTTTTCCGCCCCTAGTTGAGTTCTGCCCTCCCTTCTATGGGGCCCACAGCTTAAGTAGAGAGAGAGGATGAGGGATTAGGAGGAAAAATTTGAATTATGAGGACTGTTTAGCCTTTTTGGGGGTTATTTTTTGTGTGCTTTATGTAGGAGGTTGGAATTAGAGTTAGGGTTATCTGAATTATTGTTGAAGTTCTACATTTCCTTGGTGTTCATGGGTTATAGCAGCGTTTAGAGAGTTGGGAGAGAAAGATCCTCCTCTTGAATAGAGGATCAATTGTTTCTTGTTATTTTCTTTTTGTTTTCATCAATTCCTACAATGTAATTGTTGTTTTTCCCAAGTTTGATTGGAGATTTGTGGTGAAGTCTCGCTGAAATTCAGATTTTGATAAAATTTGCTTGAGATCTACAAGGGTTTCCTATCAAATTGGTATCAGAACCACTTTCCAGGCTGTTTTGGCTGTTTTTTGGCATTTACCTGCAGCAGTTTTCTCTTCCAAACAGTGGTTTTTTGCTGTTTTTTGGGACGAAATCTGGATTTTTTAGTCTAATAAAGTTCCGGATATCGATGGCGGTCAAGAAGGTGGATGCTTTGGAAGAACGTCTAGAGGGAGAGATGAACCAAATCAAAGCAACAGTGGAGGATAGAATTTCCTCCATGGAAGAACAATTCTCAAACATACGTGACATGGTGAAGAAGATGTTGGATCTCCACAACCAAACGGCGGCATCAGATGCGAGAGGGCCGAAAGGGAAAAATACGAATTTTGAAATTTGTAGGGATGAAAATGATGTGGAGATCATAGAGGGATAAGGGAGAAGACCCCATCTAGAACCTTTCCAGAGGGAGGAGAGGGGTGGAAGATATGGGGAGTGGCATAGATATGTGGGATATGAGCAAAGGGGTGCTGATTAAAAAAGAAAAAATGGGGATTACAGTAGGAGAGGTGCGAATTTTGAAGGAAGAAGGGGGGGAATTCGAATAAAGTTTTGGGTATGAACGTGGAAGGAAAGATTAGAACACTTGGGGGTACCACCCACTTAGGGAAGGAGAAACTATGGTGGAATTAAGGGAAATGAAGGGGATTCGAAGGTCAGTAAGTTGAAGATGTCCATTTTTGAGGGGAAGGATGCACGTGGGTAGATTTAAAGTGTAGAGAGATATTTCACCGTCAATGGATTGATGAAGGAGGAGAAATTAACGGCAGCTAACCTATGTTTGGAAGAGAAGACGTTGGCTTGGTACCAATGGGGAGGGGAGGAAGTTCAAAGAGTGCTAAATGAAACTTTCCGAACCAGCAGGGGAGGGGACTTCTATGAGAAGTCCTTTGCCCTAGTACAGGAAAGCTCGGTGGCAGAATACCGCAAAAGATTTGAGTACTTGGCAAGTCAACTGGATCGGCTGTCTGGGACTATTCTAGAGAGGAATTTCATTAAGGGGCTCAAATCAGAGATCCCAGCAGTAGTGAGAGTCATGAGGCCTCGAGACTTGGAGAGGCGATGGAGCTAGCTCAACTTGTGGAGGATCAGAAGTACCACGAGAGGGGAGTCAGAGGCGGCACTTCAACTCGTTTATACAGGATAATCACCACTTTCTTACACCAGGTAACATTCATGAGATTCCGAGGGAGAAGCCTGTAGAAGGAGGGAGTGGGGGAAATTTCAAAAAGCTGACTGAGAGGGAAGTGTAGGAAAAGAGGGCAAAGGGATTATGCTTCCGAAGGGATAAGAAGTATACTCTGAGGGCATAGTTGCAAAGACCGAACTCTACATGTTCTCACCGTCTGTGATGACGAGGAAGCTGAAGAGGGAGTTGGGAGTAAGACCGGGGTAAAGGAGGAGGACAAGTTGTATCTGGACGTGGCAAAGGTCTCATTGAACTCAATGGTAGGATTTGCTCCTAGCCACACTATGAAGCTAAAGGGGGAAATAGCAGACTGAGAGATGGTAGTGTTGATCGACATTGGGGCTACCCACAATTTCATCTCCAACCAGGACGTGGACCAATTGGGGGTGACTTTGGTGGATACAGGGAGCTATGGAGTGATGATGGGCATGGGAAAGGTGGAGACGGGTAAGGGCATTTGTAGGGGAGTAGTGTTGACCATACAAAGGATTCAGGTGAGAGAGAATTTTCTCTCATTGGAGTTGAGCAGCACTTATGTCATCTTCGGGATGTAGTGGCTGCAAACCTTGGAGAATACTAAGGTTAACTGGGGGGCACTGATCATGGAGCTAGTAATGGAGAGAAGAGTAGTGATCAAGGGAGATGCACGGCTGTCCAAAGCTATGGTGTCCCTCAAAACCATGGTGAGGAGCATAGAGGAGGTGGCGGGAGGATTCCTGGTGTAGCTACAAAGATTAGTGGGGATCATATTAGAGGAGGGTGGAGACAATCCTCCATTAGTATAGTCGCTGATATAACAATTCAGTAAGGTCTTTTAGCCACCTCAAGGATTGCCACCACCAAGGGAGCAGAAGTATGCCATCACCCTGAGGGAGGGGGTGTTACCTGTTAAATCCGAGAATTTGAGAGGGAAAAACTTATCTTTATTCATTACAATGTTCCCTATTTATAGATCTATACAAGATATCCTAATGAGGAAATAATAAAATACATAAAATTTCTAATAAAATCTTTCCTAAATTCGTTCCTTCATTATGACGTGATCCATGAGAGCATCCCACAGATTGATCTTTGTGTCTGTCAGATCCTCTGCACTAGGAACGGCTGGATTTCAATACTCCCCCTTAAGCTGGGAAATATGGATCTATCATCCCAACTTGTCAATCATTTTGAGAAAGGCAGAACTTTCCAGTCCTTTAGTAAGGATATCTGTAAGTTGATCCTTTGATGATACATGGTCGACACTCACTAGACCACTGTTTAGTTTTTCTTTAATAAAATGTCTGTCCACTTCTATGTGCTTGGTCCTGTCGTGCTGGAATGGATTGTGGGCTATGCTGATTGCTGATTTGTTATCACAATGTAGCTTCATGGTCTCATCCCACTTAACTTTTAGGTCTTCTAGGATTATTTTGATCCATAGTAGCTCACATATTCCCAAAGCCATAGCTCGATAATCTGCTTCTGCACTGGATCTTGCCACCACATTCTGTTTCTTGCTCCTCCATGTAACTAAGTTACCTCCAAGAAATGTGCAATACCCAGAGGTAGATCTTCTATCAACTGGTGATCCTGCGTAGTCAGTATCTGTGTATACTTCTAGGGTTATTCCACGATCTCTCTTAAAGAGAATCCCTTTTCCCGGTCTTCCTTTAAAGTAGTGCAATATCCTGTCTACCGCTTGCATGTAAATCTGCTTTGGATTCAGCATAAACTGACTGACCATGCTTACAGCAAATGCTATGTCTGGTCTAGTGTGGGAGAGGTAGATCAATTTCCTTACAAGTCTCTGGTAGGCCCCTTTATCTACATCTGGATCTTCACTAGCTTCCCCAGTTTAAGATTAGGTTCTACTGGTGTCGGTGCTGGTTTACAAGCTAGTTAACCTGTTTCTTTTAGAAGATCTTTGATATATTTCTGTTGTGAAATGAAGATTTCTTTGCTAGAGTGAGCTACTTCAATTCCAAGAAAATATTTTAGTCTACCAAGTTCTTTGATGTCAAATTCTTTAGTAAGACTATTCCTTAAACTGTCTTTCTCCTCTTTATTATCTCCAGTCAAAATAATATCATCAACATATACTAATAATATTGTGACCCCCCTGAGTCTGAGTGTTTAAAGAATAATGTATGATCTCCTTGACTCTGTCGATACCCATTTAGGAGCATGAATTTAGAGAATCTTCCAAACCAGACCCTTGGTGATTTGAGCCCATATAGAGCCTTTTTCAGTCTGCACACCCTGTTACCTTCGGATTTTTCTTTAAACCCTGGTGGTATTTCTATAAATATCTCTTCCTCTAAATCCCCATGCAGGAATGCATTTTTCACATCCAATTGTTCCAGATGCCCGTTGTACTTGGCTGCTAGTGAGAGTAGTATTCGGACAGTATTCATTTTGGCTACAGGCGCAAACGTTTCTTGGTAGTCAATGTCATATGTTTGAGTGAACCCTTTTGCCACCAGTCTTACCTTATATCTCTCTAGTGTGCCATCAGCTTTGTATTTTACTGAGAACACCCATTTGCACCCAACCGGTTTTTTCCCTATCGGTAGATTGACGATCTCCCATGTTTTGTTCTTTTCCAGGGCCTGCATTTCATACTTCATGGTATTTTTCCAATTTTTATCAGATAAGGCCTAAGAAATATATTTAGGAATATGTATATCTTCTAATGTAACAAGGAAATTTTTTTATGACGATGAGAAGTTGTTGAAGGATATAGAGTTGTTTATAGGGTATAAGAGAGGTGATGAGCTTACCTTATTTTCAGAAGATGGTTCAGATTCTTGGATCTGCTTTGAAGCAATCTTTCCAAATCTAATGATAGCTTTGTCATTTGTTTCCCCATCTTGGGTTTCAGGTGGATTGTTTTGAGGTGATGGAGGAAGGTCAAGAGATGCTAGTTCAATTTCATCATCTTCCTCAAGTTCAGTCTCCCCCTGAAGATGAGGTTTGGAAAAATAGGGATTTTGCTCATCAAAGGTAACATCAATAGAGACAAGGACTTTTCTTGTGGGTGGATGATAACACTTATAACCTTTTTAGGTAGCTGAATAGCCAACAAAGATGCATTTGAGTTCTCTTGGATCTAATTTCCCTCTCTCCTGGCTGTGAATATGAACATAGGCAGTGCATCCAAAGATTTTGAGCGCAAGATTATGATGAGTTTGAAACTCTGGGTAAAAAGAGGACAAAGTCTCCATTGGAGTTTTGAGTCCTAAGGATGTTGAAGGTAATCGGTTTATGAGATAAGCTGCAGTTAAAAGAGCTTCCTCCCAATAGGATTTGGGTGTATTGTAGTGAAATAGGAAGGCTCGGGTGGAGGCTAGAAGGTGACCATTTTTCCTCTCTGCAACACCATTTTGTTGTGGGGTGTGAATACATGAGAACTCATGGATGATCCCTTCACTCTGGAAGTATGAGGAAAGGGTTTGGTTGAAATAATCTTTTGCATTATTGTAGTGTAATCTTCTTATTTTTACCCTGAATTGATTTTTGATCATGGTATGAAAGATGGGAAGAATGATGCTAATATCAAATTTATTTTTAAGAAGATAGATCCAAGAGACTCTAGTGCAATCATCAATGAATGACACAAACAAGCGTGCCCCAGAAATATTGGGAATTTTTTAGGGTCCCCATATATCACTATGAATAAGGTAGAAATGAGTGTCACATCTCTCACTTTTGTTTGAGAATGATGTTCTTTTATGTTTAGCCAACTCACAGGTTTCACAATGAAAATTTTTATTTTCTAATTTCTGGAAAAGTTGTGGATACATGTCTTAGGGCATCAAAAGATGGGTGTCCTAATCTATAATGATGAAACCAAATAGTGGAATTCCTATCGACTGGGGATAACATAGCAACTATTTTTAGATTGGTTTGGTTCTTCCAGGTAGTACAATCCTGCTCTTTCCTTAGCAAGTCCAATCTTCTTCCCCGATCTCTGGTCCTGAAATAAGCAATAAATAGAGTTAAATAAGGCTTGACAATAATGATAATTGGTAAGTTTTTGTATTGATATTAGATTTGTGGATAATTGTGGACGTGGAGGACATTTTTCAGGGTGAGTGAGGGAGATAATATTATGTCTCCTTGGCCAGCTACGGCGGTAAGAGAACCATCAGCAGTGATGATTTTCTTATTGTTTGGGCAAGGAGTATAGTTTATGAGGTGGGTAGGTGAGTGAGTCATGTGATCTGTGGCTCCTGAATCAATGATCCATAATTCCTTTAGATGATTTCTGGAAGCATTTAAACTAATAGAGATTGGAGTCTTACCTGAGAGTGCAAGTGAAGAAGAAGCATTTGGTTTTTCAAGAGATACCAGGAGTCATTTCAATTTATCAATATCTTTTGTATTGAATTCTCCAAGTCTGGATTGTGCTTCTGGCTTACTTGTAGTGTTGTTGGCATGTGATGTGCTCCTTGTTTCACCCTTTTGATTCCACTCCTTGCTGGGGGGTTTTCCATGTATTTTTCAGCACGTTTCCTTTGTGTGCCTTGACTTTTTGCAAAAGCTGCACCAAAGTGAGTCCTTGTCTTTGAATTTTAAAGAATCTTTACCCTTCTCCTTCCATGACGATTCTTTGTTCATCACCATTGCTGTGCTTTCAACGGACTTCGGTTCTAACATCACTCCTCGTCGGCTTTCTTTTGCGCAAATGAGAGAAATAGTTTCATTGAGTGATGGCGTCTCCTCCTTGCTAAGAATTTAAACCCTAACTTGGTCAAATTCTACATTTAGTCCTGCAATAAAATCATAAACTCTATCTTTTTCAATAAAGTTCTTTAGGATCACAGCATCTTCCGGACATCTGGTTTCAATGCACCTATAGTGGTCAAGTTCCTGCCACAAAATTTGTAGAATGGTGGCATACTCCGTGACGGTCTTACTCCCCTGCTTCGAGCTTCCAACTTTGACTTTAATTTCAAAGATTTGAGCAGCATCACCAGCTTTGAAGAAGGTTTGTCTAGCAGCATCCCATATGTCCTTTGCAGTTGAAAGGAACATAAATGTATCACTAATTTTTGGAGTCATGGAATTCCACAACCATTGAGTTTGCTTCATCCCATGCCCCAAATTTAGGATCTCCTTCTTTTGGTCCTTCTCCAAGAAGGTGATGTATTTTCCCTTTCCCCTTCAAGTAGGCTTCACAAATTGAGACCACTTTAAGTAGTTCTTCCCATTTAGACGATAGGAAGGTTGCATGCTTTGAAGGTCACCTCGTCATTGGTGCACCATTGAATCCTCAAGTTGGTCAGTATTTGAAGAAGAGTTAATTTCTGATATTTTTTAATCAAATGATAGTAATGAAGACTATCAATTTGAATTTTTTGGCCAGCAATGACGGCTCCCAAGATTTTTCTAATCGACAATAAAGGTCGAATATTTTTTTTCTCTTCTTTTCTATCCGACAATGAAGGTCGATTTTTTCTTTTTTCTTTTTTTTTTGGAATTACCTTCCTGGTTTAATAAACAAATCGGGCTGGGTAGCTTAGGGCACGCATGCAGGCATGTCGATCACAAGCTTGGTCCCGCGCACGCACGTAGCAAGCCGATCACGAGCTTGGTCCCGCAAGTCACAGTTTTCCAGCGATCGGAACGGGCTTCCGATCGGCTTCGTTTTCCGCACGAACGGTTCCGAACGGGTACGACACTTCCGCTCCTTCGTCTCCTTCGTGGTTGTTTGTCTAGGCTCCTTCGACGATAGTTCTGACGAAGTCGAGGCTTCCGTCTATGGCAGCAACTAGCGGAATCGGCACTTCCGTCTATCAGAATCGGCGGCCTCTTGCAACGTTAGGAGATTGGATCGTTCGGCAATGAAGGCCTCCCGATCGGCTCTGATACCATGTTAAATCCGAGAATTTGAGAGGGAAAAACTTATCTTTATTCATTACAATCTTCCCTATTTATAGATCTATATAAGATATCCTAATGAGGAAATAATTAAATACATAAAATTTCTAATAAAATCTTTCCTAAATTTGTTCCTTCATTATGGCGTGATCCATGAGAGCATCCCACGGATTGATCTTTGTGTCCGTCGGATCCTCTGCACTGGGAACGGCAGGAGTTCAACATTACCTATCAGTGTCAGGCCATACTCAATTTGAGAAGGATGAAATTGAGAAATTAATCAGAGAAATGCTAGAAGCATGGATTATTTGACCTAGTGTGGGCCTTTTTTCTAATCCAATTTTACTGGTTAAGAAAAAAGATGGGAGTTAGAGGTTATGCATAAACTATAGAGCTTTGAATAAGGAAATTGGGCCAAACAAGTTTCTTATCCAGTGATAGATTAGCTATTAGATAAGCTGAGTGGGGAAGCTATCTTCACCAAGATTGATCTGAAGTTTAGGTACCATCAGATCCATATGAAAAAGGAGAACATATCGAAGACAGCTTTTAGAACACATGAGGGGGATTATGAGTTCCTAAATATGCCTTTTGGCCTCACTAATGCCTAGCTAACTTTCAGTCCCTAATGAACACAGTGTTCAGATCCTATCTCAGGAGATTTGTGTTGGTTTTCTTTGATAATATCCTGTACAACGGGTCTGATAAGGAACATTGGGAGCACTTGAGGACGATCCTAGAGCAACAGCTGAGGGAAATTTTGAAGAAATATTGCTTTGCACAGGCTACTGTAGAGTACTTTGGACAAATAGTCTCTCAGGAGAGGGAGGTAGCCATATCAACTTTTGAGAGGTTGAAGAAGGCCATAACCACCATACCATTATTGGCCTTACCAGATTTCAGCCAGGTTTTTGTAGTGGAGAAGGAAGCATTAGAATGTTAATTGGGAGTTGTACTCATGCAGATCCACCGACCTATTGCTTACTTCAACCAGGTTTTAATAGCTAGAGTTAGGTTGAAGTCAATCTACGAGAGGGAGCTAATGGTTATTATACTAGCCACCTTGAAGTTGTGACCTTACTTGTTGGGTCGACATTTCATTGTCAGGACGGACCAACGAAGCCTGAAGTACTTATTGGAGCATAGGATGGTGACAAAGGAGCTCTAGAGGTGTCTGTCAAAATTATTGGGATATGACTTTGAAACTTAGTATCAGCCCGGGATAAAGAACAAGGTGGCGGATGCCTTGTCCAGATATGGGGGAGCTCTAGGAGATGGCAGTATCGATCGCTGATGTTGGATTGGGGGCCATTAAAGAAGAAAGTGCACGGGATGAGGAGCTGGGGAGGATTAGGGCAGATTTACTGAATGATAAGAATAGCTTGGTTATTCTCTAGAAGGGGAGAGGTTGCTATACCATGAGAGATTTGTGATGCTGAGGACATCAGTCCATATTTCACACCTACTGTAGAAGTACCATTGGAGTGCGATTGGGGGTCACTCGAGGGTGCGGAAAACCTATTAGAGACTAGCAGTTGAGTTGTATTGAAAAGGGATGCACAAAGATGTAAAGAAGTTGGTAGCTAGTTGTGAGGTATGTCAAAGGAATAAGTATATGGTTATGGCTCCAGAGGAATTACTTCAATCCCTGGCTCTACCTGATCAAGTGTGGGAGGGGGTCTCCATGGATTTTATAGACGGGCTATCTCGATCTAAAGGGCTTACAATGATTATGGTGATTGTGGACAGACTGAGCAAGTATGCTCACTTCATCCCCCTTCAACATCCCTACACGCCCGTGATAGTTGTAGCAGAGTTCATAAGAGAAGTGGTCCGACTGCATGGGGTGTCGGAGTCTATAGTGTCCGACAAGGACGAGGTATTCCTCAACCATTTCTGGAGGAAGTTATTCAGGTTGCAGGGTACAGTCCTGAAAAGGAGTACAACTCACCACCCCCAGATGGATGGGCATACATAAGTGGTCAACATGAGTCTGAAGACATACCTATGATGTTTTGTTTCGGAGACACCTCGGCTTTGGGCCAAGTGGCTAGCATAAGCGAAGTACTGATACAATATTCCGTAATATTTTGCTTCCCAGATGACCCCATTCAAGGTGTTGTACGAGCGAAACCCACCTCACTTAGTGCATTTTGGGCAGAATTGCACTCCAGTTTCTTTAGAAGAAGAATACTTTGAGGAGAGGGACAAGGTGTTGGTAAATTTAAAAAGGCATCTATTAAGAGTTTAGCATATTATAAAGAAACGGGCGGATGGGTATGGAAGGACATCTAGTTTGAAGTTGGGGATAAGGTGTTCTTGAATCTTCGACCTTACAGACAGAGGACAATAGCTAACAAAAGGAATGAGAAGTTGATTATGTGATATTTTGGCTCGTATGAGGTACCAGAGAAGATTGGAGCAGTAACTTATCGTTTGATGTTACCCCGCACTGCTACCATACATCCAGTGTTCCATGTATCTCAACTGAGAAGAACTATTTGGGATCACACAGCTTGTTCAAAGTTGTCGGTCACACTGACTGAGGAATTGGATGTGGTTCTAGAACCACTAGAGCTATAGGTGGTATACCAAAGAGGAGGGATCAAAGAAGTGTTGATTAAATTGATGAATCTTCTAGATGATGATGCTACATGAGAGACATACAAAAGGATGCAACATCAATTATCATCTTTTCACCTTAAGGGAAAGTTGATTCTTTAGGAGCGGGGTATTGATAGACCGATCCAGATGGCCCAACACTTGGGTCGGCCCCTTGTTTACAGCCAATGTTTAAAATTGCGTATTCGGGTATTGAGGCGTTTTTCATTCATGAGGCGAGGCGTAAGCCTCAAGGTGTTTTGAGGCGTAAGCCTCAAAATCAAAAGATTGCGTAAACATAAAATGATAAAATTTTTATATACTAATGAGTGAATAATATAAAACATAAAAAAGCATAAGATATGAATTGAAATCAAAATATCCCAATAATAAGACAACATGAAATCTAGTTCAACTCAAAATTTTATCTTTCCCAAATCTCAGTATTTGTTTCATTAACATATAATTCCAATTTCCAAAAACAAATAGCAATGACATATCACATAAGAACTCATAAGTCATCAACACTGTCATCACTAAGGGGTTCTTCATTTGAATCATCATTATGATGAACTGATCTCTCCCCTTCCTCCTCTCTTACAAAGTCTAATGTCGGGCATTTACTTCAAGATTTATGTAAATTTTAATATATATAGCGTGAGGCGTAAGCCTCATGCCAGTGAGGCGAGGCGGGCCTCATCCAAGTTGAGGCGCAAGCCTCATAAAAAAACTCAAGGCGTAAGCATCGAGGCGTTTTTTACTGGAATTGCGCAAAGGCAGGCCTCAAGACGAGACTCATATTGCGCAATTTTAAACCATGTTTACAGCAGGCATAAGCCTGCTGTTTTTCGACCCCTAGTGGGTTCCCTCCACCCCCTCTTTTGTGGGGCCCACAACTTAAGTATAGAGAGAGGATGAGGGATTAGGATGAAAATTTGAATTAGGAGGATTATTTAGTCTTTTTGGGAGTTATTTTTGTGTGCTTTATGTAGGAGGTTCGAATTAGAGTTAGGGTTATCTGGATTATTGCATAAGTTCTGTGTTTCCTTAGTGTTCTTGGGCTCTAGCGACATCTAGAGAGTTGGGAGAAAAAAATCCCCTCAAATAGAGGATCAATTGTATCTTGTCATTTTTTTCTGTTTTCATCAATTCCACAATATAATTGCTATTTTTCCTAAGTTTGATTGGAGATTTGTGGTGAAGTCTTGTTGAAATTCAAATTTTGAAAAGATTTGCTTGATATCTACAAGGGTTTTCTATCATATTCATGAACTACAATCACTTCAATAGTATCAGATTCAAGCATTTAGGAATTTGATATTGGTGTGGGTTTGGCAAACTTTAGAGGAGATACTAATTATTTTTCTAAGAAAAAATTAATCACAAGTGTTGCAGTCCTAACAAAAGAATAGTTGCAATATTTCTTGATATACAATGCTCTATATAAAGCCTCAAATAGTGTTTTTTGTTGAATTGCAGCTTTATCCATCTTTAATTTCTCATATTTAATTTCTCACATAAGGGCCCTTAAAGAAATGTATAATGATAATATAATAATTTAGAGGCAAAAACTATTTGGCTACAAGACCACCTTATATAATATTCAAACATACAAAAATAATCTTGTTAATAATTATTAAATTGATAATGTCATTATTTTCTAAATTTATTGAAAGTCAAATATTACTCTTTCAGTTTATGTTTCATATCAAACAATATAGAATTAGGAACAACACTTATCAATAATATTGAGCATGTCTTATTAATTTTATTTTAGCAAAATCAACTCTTTGGGAATATATATTGCAACATCTGAAGAAATCTTCCAAGATATCAAAACCAATTTGAAATCACAAAAGATTGTATCTTCCATCGAAAATAGGAATATAATTCTACACCATATGAAAATCTCACTGTAGTTATTTAGAATAAATTTTATCCAAATTTATTTAAATTTTAAACTACATATTATTATTTCATTGATTGGACAATTTATCATATTTTAATTCTTTTTGACATGATGATGCAACTTTATGCTCTAATGTGAAATATAATACGTGAGATTTTATGGTTTCTTAGCAAAATTATGTATGAAATGCACAAAATTTAGCGAACAAAATAAAAATTTGTAATCACAAATCACCAATTCAAATGAGTATTGATCTCTTTTGATGAACATAAAAAAATACGTAATATTAGTGCAAATGATAATTTAATGGTTTCCTGATAAAAATTTAGCTAAAAAAAATTGGGATTGATAGAAATCTCAAATCGATTGAAAATACACTGCAATAAGAAAATCTATATTATATGTGTTTTAACCAAATCTAATCACACAAGTAAACCAATAACTAAAAATACGTAATATAAAAAGATCAAGGAATAAACCACCAAATTAGTAACACAGTCCTCATGCTAATGAAGAAGATGGCTTCCTTAGGAAGTTAGTAGTCACCACTTGTACCTCCCTTGATAGATTTGCATCCAACTAGCACTAAAGTACAAAAACGAAGCAAAACATTCAAAAGAAATTATTATCAAAATTGTTTTACATGCAACATTGATGGGGACATCAGCGCATGGAAGGTTTATCAGAGGCGTGGCCGCCGATCTACAGCCACGATCGAGTTGTTGTACTTCTGAGTTATTTTCGTATTTATGTATTTTTCTATTTCAGTGTTATGTCATTGTTTTCCAGTTATACCCTTTTAGTTTGTGATGTCGTTTTGTAAGCCCGAAGGGCAATTGTCTTTTGTTTTCATGCTTCTCTTGTACTAGGCTATATATATAGCCTGTTGTTGTATTTTCATATTAATGAATGATTATGAGAAAATTTTCCTGCATTTGTTTTCTTGGAGCTTATGAGAGAGCTTGAGAAAAAGAGTTAGAGAGCTTAGTGGAGCCTAGGAAAGTCCACCCGTTGTACCCAACAGTCACCACCAGCCACCCTCTTCCCCTTTGGTTTCCTAAATTAGGTTAAGATTAATTAGGAATAATTTTGAAATTCAAATCCCTTCAAGTTTGAATTCAAAATCTTTCCTAAGTTAGTTATCCTATTTTAGGAAAGTACCTAATTTAAATCAAATTTTTAATTTTTAATTCATGAGGATTTAAATTAAAACTTTCCTAAAACCAAACTTAAATTAGGAAGTCAGTAATTACCCTCATGACTTGGCTCTTGCCCATGCATGCCGCCGGCCTCCCCTCTCTCCTAGCCCATTAATGCTCCCTCATTATTTCCTAAACCCAAGTCTATCTTTAGGAAATATTTCTAAATCCTATTTCCCCCCCCCCTACTTGGCCGAAAATTCCATCTCCTATAATTCCTCAAATTATTTCCTAAGAGCTTGATTAGGAATCAATTTCCCCTCCCCTCATTAGACCGCCGGCCCCTCTCTCTCCCTTAACCGCCTCCCCTCTCTCTCCAATCCCCTCTCTCCCCTCTTTAATACCTCAATTGAATTGAGGCTAAAATTCTCCCTCCAATTTCCCTACCACCTAAACTTAGAAAATCTGAAATTCTTCTCAGGTTTGTCTCAAAATCTGAAACTGTTTTCAGGTTTTTGAAAAGGGGACTTAGAGCTTGCTTCCTCTCCTCTTGCAAAGAGAAACTTCTTTCTCTTCGCTACCACTCAAGAGGCGTATCAAGTATTAAGGGGATCTTGTCTTCCACTGCCCATGAATGGCGGATCCGGAGACTGACTATGGAATAACATGGGACGAGGACGGCTTCACCGACATCCTACAATCCACCTTCTTCGACTTGAATCCAAGGATTGATCACACCGTCGAGGACTACTTGGAGCGTATTATGGACACCTTAGTGGAAGCAATTGACGAGCACTTCGAAGGTGTCGAGTGGAGGATCTCCACCACTCCTTGACGAAGGTTTCTCTTTCTCCTTTCATTAGATTTCCTAAATCTAACTTCTCTTGGGATTGATGATAGTCACGACGGACAACTCTCTACTGCTCATGCTAAAGCTTAGTAAATGTAGGATTTGAGTGCGCCTTTATGCTTATTAGCTCTTATTGTTAGATTAGGAATTCCATTGCAACTATTACTTGTTATTGTGTTATTTTCTGAATTTATTTTGACGGCTTCTAATCTTTTGCTACGTAATTTAGCCTAAGCGGGTGTGACCCCTTATTTGTTTTGATCTGTCATTTTAAACTGCTATGAGGTTTGTTCCATGATTATTCTAATCAAGAGTTGTGCAAAGTCTAAATGAACTAAAGCATTTCATACTTAGTCCTGCATCAAACATATATTGCTTATTTATCATCACAGCTTTCCTTATAGGATTAGTTAGTTCACTGTTGAAATATCGTCGAAACACTCACAGAAGTCGTCGTTCACACCAATTATGAAAAGGTTGTGCAAAGGAGGTGAAAAATGATCAAAATTCACAAGGAGGCAAAATTCCTGATCTAGAATAGTATTAAATAGCTGCTAAAGTACAAAATAAGGCTCAAGTCACTTACAAGCAAGCACAAACAAGGCAAAAATAGTCAAAACTGCTCATATCAATAAACATAGTGAACCATCAAAGCAATGAACATAAGCTTAACTGGGCCAAGGAAAATGAAAATCAAAGTAAAAAAAAATGTACCAAACCGAATCAGGGATCAAAGAGTTAAACTAACTCAAGTCAAACTAATATAGGGAACTGAATCAAACCAAAGTAGGTGAAAGAGTTCAAAACATTAGAGAACGCAACCATTTCTTATAAGAATCATCACATGAAATACAACTAAAATTGAAACCTAGAAATTAAAAAAATAGTAAAATAAAATCAACTAAAGTAATATCAAAACTTTATATCCATTTGTCCGTCTCAACACACATGTCATGTATTTGTAATGAGAATACATTGAGGCTTGCAACACCTAAAAAAAGACTAAGGATAGTCTAAAACTAAATGGGAAAGGATTTAGAATTGATGATTGATAGTCCTAAGTAGCCAAACTTGCTTGAGGTTAACTAATCAAAATTAGAGATGAATTGTCATGTAAATCTGAATGTCTTTACTCATTGGGAATATGAATCAAGTGTATTGATGATGTTTTATTTCTTAGCTTTTGTTTCCAAGTTAATTTTAGTACAAAACAGGCTTATGGTGATGATCCTCTCAAGATATAAGTCAGGTTCCTTTTAGTGGAGCAAATTCTAGATGTTATTGAAATTTTATTATTGCTCTCAGTTTTTATTATGAGATTTTAAATTTCAGTGCCTATACACTATTTTCTAGGATGAAATAAACATGATCGTTGTTTTTGTATCAATTCCAAAAGTTGAGACTTGATAACCTATGAATTGTTGTTTGTTTATGCTTCATTGTGTATCTCATCGTAGACTGCATTAGTAAATTTTATATACTTAAGGTGTTCTACATCAAATTGAAACTTTAGTATCTCAAATACTAATAAATCATAGAGAATAACTAAGATCAGAGAACTATCTGTTTTTCAAACCTTTTTTATTTTCTTTAGCTCCTTACAAAAGAACAAATACTTTTCACCATAAACAACTAGCTATGTAACAGTTATTTTATCACATGCAAACTTCGAAAATAAAGGACTGCAATGCTGAATATAAGACCCCAATGTAGTGCAGTATTCTCATACAAAGCAAAGTTAAAATAGATGAAATGCCTACAAAAAAAAAAGCTAGAGATACAAGCAGAAACTAAATGGGATTTGGATTTGGATTTAGAGGAACTAAAAGGGAAAAGGATTTATTGGATTCTTGAATAATCCAAAGTAACCAAACTTGTGGTTAACCAATCGAGAATTCAGATGAATTGACACATAAGTAAGGCTATCATGGAAATCACATACAACCGCAGAAGAACTAAGAAGACTTCAAAACCTGATTACATAAGCCTAGCATCCTATTGTAATCTAAATTGATGATTCAAGATTAAATCAATCTATAACTTATCATAGAATAATGTCAGAAAACATATTTATAAATCTCGAATGAATCTTTTGAACTATTAGCAACATAAGCAGCAACTAAGAATCTGAAAAATATAAGAGAAACTTCCAAAGAACAGAGAATGACTGACAGTAAACCAAACGATACTAGATAGAATCAGAACCACATGTCAAATGATAATACCTCTCTTCACAATTCCTCAAGACAGGAACAATTACAAGATTTTCCTAAAAAAAAAAACAAATGCATCAGCACTGTAGTACAAAAGTTGCAACCAGAACAAGAGAAAAGAGTTTCAAATAGACTATTTATAGACAAATACCTTTGAAGGAAGCTTGCGAATGGTCTGTTCTGAGTATCTTCTAGACAGAGCAGAACTTCGTCTGTCTGCAACATTATCAGAAATGAAAACAGTCCTCCCATGACCACGTCGCATAATACCTTGCGTTGCCTGTCTAATCACAAATTAGCAAGGAAAAGCTATATCAATTACTAGGATTGAGAATTTGCAAGTACAAAGCACCCTTAACATAATAGTTCGATTTATCTGAGAAGACATAGTGAACTTTGAAAGCACCTCAGCAAAAGCAACTATTCTACCTCTGACGATAGAAGACATAACCATTTCCTCATGTGAACCTTTGCAAGCATACTAAATGGATGTATCCAAGCGATTATATTTGAATGATTTAATGAAACAAGAAGGGTTTATTTTTATCTCAGTGGCTGAGGTTTCTCATATGAGCATGTCCCCATGGTTAATTATATCTTGGGCCTAACACCTGAAAAAAACTCCAAGTTTGAAGAAGGATATACTAGAAATAAGTTTGGAGATTAAGAGTTATAAAGATTATAAGTAACGAGCCAAGACTAATGAGTTTTTTAGGCGTAAGGACTGGGCAACATCAATATAGGTAAGGTCATAATCAATGGGGTTCTAAAGCTTTGAATGGACCATTCAATGTAGAGATGGTCATTAGGCTTTAGAATATGGTTTAGGGATGGTGGAGGGGCCTGAAGGGCATTGATAGGTTCTAAGATAAAATGTGTATAGTCATAGAGTTGTGGTCAAAGAAATCTAGAGCCCGGGTATTAAACCACTTTCTTCCTTAATGACGCGCCAAATTTAAAAAAATAAAGAGATACTCATAGCATGAGAGGATACTCTGGGAAATGGATGGTTCTTACAATTCCATTATAACCATGGATATGATTGTAGGAACTAGTCACAAGGCAAAAGATATCAAAGATGACGGGACTTATAATCTAAAACCTCAAATTAATCTGGATCATTAGAGCAACCTTGGACTACACCTCACGTATTGTTCAACAACAAAAGCTTCACAACTTAGTAAGTAGTGAATATAAATATGCATAATATTAAAGGAGTAAGAATTATATAAAAATAGATCAATTGTCTTGGAGAATAATAATGAGGCCCTTGACTCCTCAAATTACAGGGAGCACAAAAAAGGGATTAATAGTATTAGAAAGAGTACATGCACAAAAAACTAGAATTATTGGGGTCTTAAAACTTTGCAATAAATAGAACAACTGCTGAAACAAGACTCACAATATTATGAGGGTATGTACCTTGACATTTGAAACCAAGCTTACACCCACATTAACCAGAGAGAGGCCCATAATTGACACATAGTACCCAATTAATATATGCCTTCATGACATTATATACTTACATATAATAATGTAAACCATTGAAATACTATGCTTAACTGAGAGTGTTTCTTCCTACTTTACTAACCCAATGCCTTAAGTGGGTAACCCTCTTGCATGGACATTTTTAGATTTCAACATATACATGCCACTAAATTTCACATTGGAAATGTCATTCATTCCGAATCCGACATAATGATGAAACCAACATATATCTTTTTCAATATGGTATTCTATGAAAGTCCAAGAAAAAAATGACATGTATAGCATAAATTGAAATAATTACAAATTGATTGCTTTTTTAGATAAATGTATCAATTGAACACTAATTTTGATTATGAACAATAAGAAAAGTTTTTGTTCTTATGCATTAATAGTATCATTAGGTATTAAAAAATGCATGTAGTTAATAAAAAAAATGCATGTAATTGAATTTTGAGCGTAAATTATTTTTTCTTGATTTTTAAAACTTTCATAGAATCATGACAATAAAAGAAACTAACTACATTGCAAATTGATATCAAGGCAAAACGTGCAAAAGTATCAGCTTTATCATTCTTCATTTTTTTTTTTTTTTTCACATCAGCGTATACATAAGGAAAACATACGACAACCATCACAAGTGAACCTCTGGTCCACTGTGACAAATTAATAATCTCAAGGTAGCTATCATGGTGCTACCAAACGATAAGTGGCACAATAATAAACACGCTTAACTTAATCCATATTCGATAATCAATCAATCAAGCTCCAGTCATAGGAAGTACAGTACCGAATAACAGAGGGGAATAACATATTAGTTTCTGAAAGTAAACTTTTAACAGAAATACAGTATTTATACTATGTAGGTGATCCGCTGATTAATTAAAAATCTAATATTAACTGAAAAAAAAAAAACTTAGAAAAAACTATACATGAGAAAATGGCCCCCGTTGCAGAGAATATAATTGCATCATCGAAAATAAATTTTAAAACGAAGAAACTCATCTTTCAGCCAAAAAAATCGTCACGGATCGAAAATATACACCAAATACAGTAAAACCGAACGCCCGCAATCGGATTCAAAGATCTAAAAGAAACTTTCTAAAATACTGACAACTATTGCAGCCAAAATTTATGATATGGATAAACGAAATGCAAAGAAAAGAACCAGATAGAAAAACAAATGAATTGAATCCGACTAGGGAACGCACTCCAAAAATTAATAAATGAATAGAAGAGCTGAAGATGAGAAGAAGACCAGATCGTCAAAAGAAAACTGCGACTTTTTCACTGCTGTTCAGTTCTTTGTTTCGGCGATCGCTCGAGCGTGAGGCTCCTAAGAAATCGAGAAATGAAACTAGAGGGCCGGTGGAGAGCGCAGCAGGAACAGACATATAGTTTTTAACAAAATTGTCCTGGCCATTTCTATGAAAAAAGGATTATATATTTTATTTATGCCCCCCTGTATACCGTCAAAATTGCATTAAGTTCCATCCGTCCTTATTCGACAAGAAATACAAATTTACCCTTGATAAATTTATATTTCGGCAAATAGGACCTAATGAAATTATAGATGTAGAAAATATAAAAGTCTTGACCCTCATAAATCATTTGACCCTCATAAATCATTTGAATTTAACTAGAATAAGAAATTTTTGAAATTGGAATTCAAAATATACAAGTCTTAAAGAATTATGCTCTTGCTTGTTGATATAGGAGACTATTTTTGTGAGTTGATAAATCAGAGTTGACGAGTTTTTCACGTCTTTAAGCCCAATAAATGTAGAATCAAAGTGAATGTTCTTGTGAAGTGATGATGATTAACCCCACTAAGATTTTAGTGAAGGTATATGCAGTTTGACTAGCAACAGGAACATATTAAACATGTTAGATAAAACTAGTAATGTATTATGTAATGACATGGTCATCGAACTCCATATTTTTGTTCAGCCATGTAATAATGGGTTAGTGATAATGTTAGTTGTGCATACATTATTGCATGATCATATGATAAGAGGATGAGGTATATGTTGCGAATCTGATTTCAAGGAATAGAATTTTGACGATAGCAAACACTTCTGTTTCTCTACGACTACCTTGTCTATTAACATTTCAGGTCCACAAGATCAAACTGCAATTTGAATCATCTCAAGATTAGGTAAACTAGGTCTAAGTCAGTTTGTAATCTTTTCCTTTTCTTGAGTCAATTATAAACGATGTGGTTCATGATGCTAAGTAACCTTACACACACACTTAGGAGAAATTTTCTAACTGTTTTAGAGTTTTCTGTTTTTGCTCACATCGTCCGGGATGATCCAAAAAATTAGCCTAGACGATTAGTTAAAAACAAAAATCCTAATTAGGGCATCCTGGTTAAGGCAGCCATCATTAAGCGCATCGTCCTGGACTATATTCGTACCGGCTAGGATGATAGGCTCAAATCAGAAAGAATCAGCCGCTAGATCTATTTAGGTAGCTTTTATTTTTTGGGCATTATCTTGGACAATGCAATGCAATTATGCATACATTAATCTGGTAATTAAGGAAAGCAATTAAGGTTTGATTGCTATATCATATCATCCTAGACGATCACAGGATCGGCCGAAATGATCAGTTCAAAAACTTTAGTTGTTCCTGGACGATCAAACATCGACCAACTTCTATTTAGGGCGATATTCAACGATTTGTACTAATCGTACAGGATGATATACTATCGGCTTAGATGATATGAACAAAAATCTTATGATCGTCCCAAATCGTCCTGGCTGATTGAGCTAAATTTGTACTGATCGTACAGGATGATATTTATATCGTCCTGGACGATAAAGTCGGTTTGTTGTAATTAAGAGCTATTATGAAGCTCTTCTATTTAAGACCTTTAGTTCTACCTGAGAGATCATCTTTTACTGATGTTCTCACATGAGAGAGCCAAGAGGAGAGGAGAGCAAGGGAGAGAGAGAGAAGATCTTGTGAGGGGGAGTTTGTGAGGGGTTTCACAAAGGTTGCTCTAAGAAAAGATCAGTCATCGTCCCTAGTTCCTTGGGAGTTCTAGAGAGGTTTACTTCAATATTTGATCGAGGTTCTCTGCCTACTTCAGGAGGAAGCAGAAGGAGTTGGGTTCTCTACCTGCTTCTGGAGGAAGCAAAAGGAGTTGGATTCTCTGCCTACTTCTAGAGGAAGCAAAAGGAGTTTGGTTCTCTACCTCACCGGGGTCGGTGAAAAGGAGATTTGTAAAGGCTTCTCTGCCTTGTTGTGGGGGCAAAAGGAGAGACATTGTCTTTAGTGCAATACTCGGATGGCACCTCCGATGAGTGGACGTAGGTCGAGTTGATCGAACCATTATAAATTTTTGTGTTCTTTATTACTGCTTCCGCATTTAATTTCCATACTTTGATTTCTGTGGTGAATCTTGATTTTGGTTTAAGATTGTGCTTTTGCTTAAATATTTTTTAAAAAATACCAATTCACCCCCCCCCCCCCCCCCCCCCCTTCTTCTCCACCCCCCCCACACTTGGTTAGCCTTGGGACTAGTTCATTAGGGCTTAACATCCCTGTCTAACTTTCAGTATAATGTTACAAAGTTCATTTGAAAGATGAAGAAGATGAGAAAAATCTGAAGTAATAATCATAGGTGCCCAATACTTTAACGATCAACATAAAAAGGTTGAAACTTTTCCTTTTTATAGACTCGTCATTGATGTATCAACCCCCATATCTTCATTAGTTGGTGTACTTCCCCACTATGTACCTACCATCAAAATATAGTTATTGTAAATTTTCCTAAAAAATTAGAAAAAATGTCTATTATCTAAAAAAAATGTTATATCAAGTAATTGATCAATGGTTATTTAATCACTATCCTGATCAACATGAAAATAGTAAGCCCATAGTTTAAAGTATGTCTTATATAATGAGCAATTCTTTAGCGACAGTATGGGTGTCCAACTAAAATTAATAAACTTGATTCTCATAATATTTTATGTTTTTCCATATAAGAGTATAATATTAGAGAGATCTAATAACTACATAATATAACATGGTTCTTCTACTAGAACAACTTAGACCTAACATAAGATGGCATGAGGATAAGTTAGATATCATTAAGATTGAGGTGGTGTAAGAGATTGGGAAGATATTTTGAATAAAAAAAAATATAAAGCTTATAAAAAGTTCTAGTAACTTAATATCTAAAAAGAAAGTATGAGATATAAGATTTTTCTTAAAATAATGATGTAACAGCCCAAACTTTTTACAACCGAGATATTATCTGCTTTGGCATAATAACCTCAAGATTTTATCACATTGGTGTAACTTCCCAGACGAACACTCATTCTAAGAGTGTTCCTATACGAGCAAGCTTGACCTTGGAGTTTGTAATGAAATTCTAATCATTATATGATACCTTGATGTTTAAGAGTTTGACTTTATTTTATTCAAGGGCTTCATAATCTCTCCAACCAAGATAATTGATATCCTTATCAGCTTCCTTATCTTAGAATCATGCATCCACCATGTAAATATGATTATAAGGGGACAGCTTCCATCTTCCAATGGGTTTGTTGCTCTAATATCATTTATAACAGTCCACTTCAACCTAATGGCCTCACCATTTTGTCCCCTTAGTGTAACTTCCAAGATGTTATCTCATCCTAAGAGTGCTCCTATACAAGCACATTTAACTTTGTTATTTATAATAAAAATTCAATCGTTACACTAAAAGATGTCTCAATGTTTAAGATTTTAGTTTTATTTTCTTAAGGTTTCACAAATGTGATCTAATAGTGAAAATAAGATTGATGATAGCACATTGAGAATTATTGGTTATAATAATAGCATTAGTGTCTACAAGATGGCATATAATAATATACTTGGTTGAGTAAAAGGGTATATCAATCTCAAATGTTCTCAAACCTTAATTCAATAAAAAGTAAAAATAGACAGTTTATTTTATTAATCAAAATATGAAGTACATGATTAAGGGTGGGTTACAAATATTTTAGTTTGAGAGAATATATTTAAGAGCATGATCATAGAGTATACATTTTGGTTTGATTTGGTAGAAGATAATATTATGGTAGGTTTTAGATGCAGATCTTATGTAAAAATTACTAGTTATATTGGCCAAGAAATTAACAAGCTAAAAATAAAATTGTCAACTATGAAATAAGCTGGTAAGGTGAGGTAGAAATGAACTTGGATGTTGACACAATTATAAGGAAGGGATGATTTAGAAATGGAAGCAAGGAGGTTGTGGGTAGGCTACTTATAGGTTTAGAACTCATATGTAAGAGATGGATTAACATGTAGATTTTATAGCATGTACTTCATAAGCATAATATTAGCATGGAAAATAATAAATAGATGATGATGAATTATAAGGTAATGTCTATACTCTTTGTCTTCATTGAAAGTTGTCAAATAGATTGTAATAGAAGATTAATTGTTACCATTAAATATACTATATAGACCCATAAGATAAATGCACAAAGATTATTAATTTTGTTATAGATTTAATTTGAATAGCTCAAAAAAATGATAAAATAAGATTTCCTTAAATTATACGATTGATATCTCCCATAAAACAAGCTCATTAGTTAATTAATGTAACACATCAAGGTGTTTATAAACTACATCCTAACACCTGCCTAATATAATATTTTGTATCCAATAATTATTATATGTTTAAATGTCCAAAGTTAGTTGAGAAGATGGTCAAAAACTAGTTAAAGCTTGTTGCAATGAGGTTAAAAGTTAGTTGGAAAGGTGGGTGAAAAAATGTTAAATGAATTCCTCATCCAAGCTTCATGTGGCCAGCCTCAAGTTCAAATCCAAGGTGGTTATGTAATTTAAAAGCTTCATTTTAAAGCATTCTACACAAGTTTAGTTTCTTTCTATATTTTTCAAGGAAGGTCGCAATAGAAAAATTCATACAAAGATGGCTAACCCCTCATATCTCTCTCTTGATTTTTAATTCAAGTTTTCTTATTTTGAGATTGAAATATTATGTACATTATAAAAAGGCCTTTATTAAAAGAATTAAAATACCTTTAGAAGTATCTTTGAAGCACTCGATTTGTGTTTGGTGGTTGAATTGTACTAATTTCGTTGTATGAAATTTTTGTCTACTTATATCTCTAACCGTAATACCATTGATATCCCACCTCCTTCCACAACAAACAAAAATCCCTAATAACTATCAAAGTTCACAACCTTTCTAAATAATTATAAGCCCTAGTCATATAACTCTTCTACAACCTAAGGATGGATTTGATTTTTAATCAAATTAAGAGTTTGATAATGAATTTTGATTTTTTTTTTAATTTATCATAAATAACTTAAAAATATGCATAAAATTCATAATATAAAAGAACTAAATATTAAATTTTAATTTATAGTTTTAAGATGAAGAAGCTAGTAATATATTTAAATTTCAAATATTTATGGAATTTTACCCATTTTATGAAAATTTTATCGATTATAATTCATCGTATTATGTGATTTTATGTAATATTTTAATAAAATAGATTTTAAAAATTTACCAAATCATTTATGAAACATAAAATATCATTTATAATTATCCTAAGTTTTAAGGTTGTCCTAGGTTTTAAGGTTTTAAATATTTTAAGACCTTACAATATTAAGAAAATAACAAATATATTTAATATTATTCTAAAAATTTATTTAGTATTTTTGGAAAATATATGTTTATATTAAGAAAATTATTTTATTTTTATTTTTATTTAAATTTTATGTCTTATTTAGGTAAATTGTATTCATTAAATCTATTAAATCAATTTAAATGTATTTGTTATATCAGCTAGTTGATTAAGATTCCACTTGGCATGATTAGGAGCATTGAGTAGTCCCATCTCAAAAGATATATTGGACACAACAAATAGGTGTATGAACAACATCAATCAATTGGTGCTAAGGTGGTCATGAGCCAGAGCACAAAACATGATTACATATAGTTAGTGATTGTTGATCTATGATCAAATAGTTTAATACAACTACATTAATAGATTTTCTATGCATAGAGAGTTAATGAGTATTGATATTTAATCGTATGATATCAATTAAAAAATCTAGTTCTACTTGCCCTAAATTAGATGTCACAAGATTGATCCCTACTTAACTTTTATAGATGATTTTTATAAGGACCATAATAGCAATGATTAGAGAGTTTTCTATGATTTGAAATATATTTTATAAGTTGACAGAATTTTTTTTGTATGTATTTTCTACATTACATTAAGTCCCAAGGGTCATGTGTGTTAAAATCTACATGTGGATGAAAAAAATCCCTTGGGAGGGTTGCAACAATATCTTATGGGTGCTACAACATTATCTTCTCTATTTCTAGTAAAAATAAGATTTTTTTGGGAGAGCTATGGTACTAAGGTGAGCACTACGGCACTGGGGTGAGCAATGTGGCCATGTGTTCTCTATATTCTTATTTTTGTGGGTATGTTGGGAACCCTGTAGTGCTAGCCTCTAAGTGTTGAGGCATTAAGTGGTTGAGTTTATTGCGCTGATCAATTATACACCTCAACTACTAATATTACTGAGGAGAAATATTACATATTTTTAAGAGGATTAAAGGATGAGTTGAGTTATCCATTTGTACCACTGAGGATTCAAGAATTCTTAGAGTTAGTTGAGAGAGAATAGCTTGTAGAAAATGATTTGGTTATTTCCAATTCAAATAGGACATGAGCAGGAAGAGAATAGGTGAAGAAATGACTAGAAGAAAAAATAGTGAAAATAAAATATGTTTACTAATATCTAGAGAGAATATATAGTACCGATAGGTAGTGTATAGGAGTGTCCCAAATGTAAGAGGAGACATGCATGATAGTGTTATTTGATTATAGAATAATGTCTCATGCGTGGTCATTGCAGCCATATGATGATAGATTGCCTATAAAGGGGATACAAAGAAAGATATGGGTACAGGACAGATAAGTCCAGGCAAGCATATGGATAGAAATACCAAATCCAGCATGTCTAATCAAGGTTATGTGAGTGTGATAGATGGAAGAAATTAAAGTGAGAGATAGATATATAGCCCATGTAGTCAATGATGACTGCATCTCCAGTACTACCAATAGTGTACAACTTAAGTCAGCAGGAGGTGAGAGATGCACCTGAGAGATCCACCGGTATAGGTTCTCTTTTAAATATTATTATATTTGTTGAAATATACTAGAATTGATTTGCTTAATATGTTAGAATTGATATGCGAATGAATGATTGTGTGACATGATTTATTTATGATTGATGATTGAGGTGACCAATGATTAGCAGTGTTAGGAATTTAACGATTATAGAATTAATATCATACCATTTTTTTTAATTAAATGGATTTATTCAGCTAATGAATTTGGTTTTGCTTTATATTATCTTTATTTTGGCATTAATTTATTTCTTATTGATCATGAAAATATCGAGGGTGATATTCAAAAGTGGATAGATTGTAATAACCTAAAACTTATAAAATAAAAATTTGGAAAATTTGAAAATTCTAAACTAGAGTGCTGTGGTGTTATGCTTGCATATGCAACGACACTGGGAGGTGCTGGTAAAGCATCGCCATGGCATTGAGCTCTTTGAAACTTTTGAAAATAATTTAGCACAGCAACGCTAAGGTGACATTATGGTACATGACTATTTTACATGCAAAGATGTTGTGCTAGGTCATGGGAGTGTCGCGATGCTAAGCAATGAAAAATATTTTTTAAATAATATCTCCACTCAACCTCCTTTGCCTTTCATTTCACTTTGCTTATTGAGTAAGGTAGAATAAGGAGATGAAAAGGAAGAGGGGAGAAAGAGGAGTGAGAAAAAAGATAAAGTTATTTCATGTCACGACCCGACCCGACCGGGACGGATCCCGCCCGCACCGGGCCACGACCAGCCAAACAAACAGACCAGGATCTGGCTTTGGAATTTGCTTCGGAACTGATTCTTCCAAATATTTCAACTCAAAACAGACGCACAGAGCTACTATGAAACATCAAATGCAGCGGAACAAATCATCTATATTTTTCTCTTCCTCAAAACAATCAACTACAAATACAGTACATGGCTGATAGAAAGAAAAAAGAAGAAAAGCCATGACTGTACAAAAAATTAAAAAGTACAAAATACCTATAACTGATCAGACTCAGAACTCTAATCCAAGACCTCCTTCCCTTTGCCCGAACCTGAAAATCACGCAGAAAACAAGGGTGAGCTCAACAGCTCAGCAAAGCGACAAATCTCCAATCAAAACTTCCAGAATCCAAAACCAACCGCTTCAAGCCAAATCCGTACAGAAACCAGAACAGAATCAGACAGATATCAAAATCGTGCAGATCAAAACGAAACAGATCAAATCAGAACAGATACGAACATATATCAAATCTATCAAATCAGAACAGATAGTATTGTAATTAATAGCTAAATTCCCTGACACTGACAAAATCTCTACGGATTCTGGCCCCTTATGGATCGTACGATCGTCCTGGACGATCAGACCAAATTCACATCGGCCTGGCCGATTACCTGGACGATCCTCAGGACGATGCTCTCTGACTTTTGCACTGAACTGATCGGCCTGGGACGATTTCTCAGGACGATAATTAATTTTTCAGGACGATGCTCTCTGACTTGTTCCATCCACTGATCGTCCAGGGACGATCCCAGATCGGCCCGGACGATCCCTACAGGAAATCATTCCAGGAACTTCTATACAGAATCTGGAACAAAAATTACACTGATCATCCCGGGATGATCCAGATCGGCCAGGACGATCCTGGAGCAGATTTTGATGTTACATTTCAGCTCATTTTTTCTTGTCACTTCAGTTATAAAAAGTCTTTTGATCGTGATAGATAACTCATACCCAACTTTTATTTTTAAGGATTTTAATTCCTCAAATTTATCTTTTTGAAAAGTAATTAAAATGCATTATCACTTATTTTAATGATTTTTGACCATATAACTTTTCATATATGATAGATACCATCCTTTTGAATACTTTGACTAGTTGATATTAAATTTTCACCATATAATTTTGACTATATGTTATTTTAATTGAAATAGATAATATAACATTAATTATAAAATGATTAGGAAGTAATGTACTACATTTAGACATAAAATAAATGATATGCATGTGCATTTTACTATTCATATAAATCAACATACATTTTTGGCTTAATATAAGAATCTAGATTGTATATTGATTACTGCATTTAGTGTATATGATAATTTTTATTATTCTTCGTATGATGTGTATGTGTGAAAAAGGGCAAGAAAGGCTAGTTAAAAATGGTTAACTGATTCAAGTTGGTTGAAGACATGTTATTCTATATAGAAGAGTGAGTTGAAGGACTTTTCTTAATGATATAAAAAGGGAGGCATAAGAAGATTGATTGATATAATACTATACACCGACATGTAGGAGATGATGACTTCTTATATGAAAGCTATATGAGTGACTTGTGATATTTTATTAAGACTGATTCATGTAGGATTGACCTACATGGTTGAATATAAGAAAAACATCACATGTAGTCAAGTGTCCCATCTTACTTATTTTTCTTACATTGATACATTTCTTGCATAAATATATCATAGGAGTATATATGATATAATTAGTCTACCTTTTTACTCATGATACCAAAAGAATAAAACAAAATACAAAAATGAAAGGAAAACTTGAATTCCAATCCGCCTCACTCTACGGGATCCAACCCCATTCCTGAAAAATATATAAAATCATGGAATAAGCTAACAACTTAGTTTATCAAAACCCACCACTAAATTCAATACAAGAAGCATGTAATCATTCAATCAATATCATTATGAATATATAACTGTAAAAGCATGTTGTAGTCATTGTAAACATATCATGTCATATGATCAATAACAATATGTATAATTATATATATCATAAGCAGTGATCAATAACAAAATAAAAGTTCAATAGGTTTTATCATTTCTATTCCCATTAGTTACATAATAGTTTAGTTCATATATTCACTTATAAAATCTATACACCTATTATTATCATATGCATGTCATACAATATCTATGTTATGTATGCATATCATGTATCATGCCCAATACAGTCTACCCATTGTTAGTGTAACATATCATATGTATCATTTAATTCATGGCATGTGATTCGTACATATATACTGTGAAACCCCTAAATTTTCTTATAAGGATTTTTTTATCTAGAATAGTCAATATTTATTTTTGGAGTCATAATAAGTTCAAATCATAAATCATCTTCTCTAGAACAATTATAATATTGTGTTTTATCTTCCCTAATTTTTTCATAATTTTTTGACACTACTAAATTTTCTTAAGAAATCAGCATCTGTTAGTACAAGTGTGATTTTAGGGACCGTTAGGTCTCCGTTTTGCAAATCAATTTCACCAGAGTATTTTAAATATTATTAGCTAATTTATTTATATTTTTCAATAATTTTGAGATTTAAAGTTATGAAATAATTTTAATAAAATTAATATTTTAATATTAAATAATTAGAAGATTATTATTTTAATATAATATCCTAATCCACTCATTTATTATAAAGCATCATAATTTCATTTCCTTAATAGAGAAGGAAAAATTCGGTTTGGGGAAAAAAAGAGAAAACGAGAGAAAGTGAAATCTAATTTTTGGGTGCCTTTAGGCCATTTTTATCCTATTGGCTCAGTTGAAAAACTTGTTTGTCTCGAGGTAAGACACATTATGCCCATCTTAATTTTAAAAAATGTATAAATTTTAGCAAATGTTTCGATTAAAATTTTGTATCTGTTAGCAAAATAAATGTATAACTTTGCACATGTAAAACTTTCATTATGTAACTTTTTATATGTTATAGAGATTATGATTATACATATTTTAAATATTTTCTAAAAATTTTTCACTAGGGTTTTTAAAATTGCAGTATTTTTATTGAATAGAAAAATATTTAAATGTTGAAAAATAGTGATGTAGTATAATAAAAGTATTAAAATATTATTTTACACAATCTCTAATAATTTAATAATTTTTTGAATATATGTATTTTTGCCTAGTTGAATTTTCTATTGTCTACCATTATACAACACTGTGAAATTTTGATACATACTAAATTATTATAATGTAATTATATATGTGCATATATGAGTAAAAAATATCTGTTGGGAACCATAAGGAGTCAGAATCCTCTGATATTCTGTCTGTGTCATGGAATTATTGTGAGTTATAAGGGGACATAATCATTTGAGATTTTATATCTAAGACAATGATATGTGATATGTTATGGTGCTCTAAGTACAAATAAAAAGAGAGTCATAAGAGGTTAGAATTCTTTGAGGTTCTATCTGGATCTGAAAATTTTGAGCTGATCGAATTACGCTATGATATGAATTTTAATTTATTTATTTAGTCCATACTATTATTTAAATAAAAAAATAACTATTATACATTTATTACATTTCTCAATTTAGTGATTTATTTAATTTGCATTTAACTTCTTTTAAATATTCAACAAAATATTTGATAAAAGAATATTTAAAAATTTAGATTGATTTGTATAGCTTACTAAGCTGTTATAGCTCACTATGATTTTACTTTTGATTTTTAGGATCTAGGAAGGGGAAGAAGATTGTGGACTAGAAATTCATGATCAGATATAAGGTCATAGTTATTTTGTTATTTTAATTTTTATATAATCATGACTAGTTAAATTTTCAGTTCTATAGCTTTTGTTTGTAGTCTTATACTGTAGTATAGATATTTATTTTGATAAATGAAAGAAATTTGGTTGATGAGTTTATTTTCAGTATTTTGATATTTTAGTAGCTCTGTAGTCTATAGTTTATTTTAACAAATTTTTTACAGAAAAAACTTGAAATACTTCCAAAACTAGATCTTTGAATTTGCTTGACACAGCTCAACACGATAGGATCTGCCCTGGTCGGGTTGGGTTATGACATATAGTGTATACCTTTATATCAGTCTTATTAGTTATACCATTTACTTGTATCAGTCATGTCTTATATCATATATATATATATATATATATATCATATTGAGAGGAATGATGAGGACTGGCGGAGAGAAGATATCCAAGAAGGAAAGAAACAGAGAAGAGACAAAGATAAATTGTATTATTGTGATCACTGGACATACAGGTATTTGATATATATAAGCAATACAACTTGGTAAAGAGAGTAAATACATAATGGTAAATATGGATACAACCGTTTGTGCATATAGCGTCCCTCAAATTAGGCATTCGATGAACGAATGTTTAATTTGCTGCGAAGATCGGTAAACCGAGCTGTAGAGAACGGCTTAGTGAGGATGTCCGCTATTTAATCGGTAGAAGATATGTGTACAAGCCGGAGGTCGCCGAGTTGATTTGTTGTCGAATGAAGTTGTAGTCGATCTCAATGTGCTTCGTTTGGGCGTGGAAGATAGGGTTCTTAGCTGTTGCAATGGCGAAGGTGTTGTCACAGTGTATGACAGTTGGAGATCGTTGCGGGATGTGGAGCTCGGCCGCCAGGCGACGGAGCCAAATGACCTCCGATGTTGCTGCAGACAGCAACCTGTACTCGGTCTCTGTTGATGATTTAGCGACCGTTGCTTGCTTTTTGACCGTCCAGGATATGAGATTTGGACCGAGGAAGGTACAAAATCCAAAGATGGACTTCCGGTCGGTAGAATCGGACGCCCAGTCCGCATCAGAGTAGGAGTGAAGTTCGAGGCTCCCTATGGTGATGGGAAGACCGTAGGAGAGAGTGCCCATGATGTATCGAAGCAGGCGAGTGAGAGCACGGAAGTCTTGATCCGTCAGACTTTGCATGTGCTGGCATACCCGATTGGTGGCGAAGGCTATGTCCGGCGAGTGATTGATAGGTATTGTAGCGAGCCAGCGAGGCGACGGTATAAGGAAGGATCGTGAAAAGGAGCGGTGTTCGGCTCTTGCTGTTTAGAGGGTGGTGTGATCGGAGTCGGTGCTGGTTTGCAATTCTTGTAGCCTGCATCATTGAGGAGTTTAGTAGCATAATGTTCTTGCGAGTGAAAGTATCCGGTTTTAGATTGAATTACCTGGATTCCAAGAAAGAGTGAGATGTTGCCTAGTTGTTTGAGTGCAAATTGCGATTGTAGTTGTTGTAGAAGTTGGTGAATGGCGGCATGATCGTTGCCTGTTACGAGGAAGTCATCAACATAAATAAGGATATAAAGTTGAGTTTGTACCATGTTTAGAGAAGAAGGGATGGATCTGATCGGCTGAATGTGAAGCCTTGCGATTGAAGAAAGCTTGTGAGTTTCTGGAACCATTGCCGAGGAGCCTGTTTTAGGCCATATAGAGATTTGTGGAGCTTGCAAACCGCTGTAGGATGTTTTTGATCAATGAAGCCTGATGGATGACGCATGTAAATGTCATCGGGTAGATCGCCATGCAGGAAGGCATTGGAGATGTCGAGTTGGTACATGGGCCAGTTGCAGTGAAGGGCAACAATAAGAAGTAAGCGGATCGTTGGCATTTTGGCGACGGGACTGAAGGTCTCAGTGTAATTGATGCTGAACTTCTGATCATAACCGAGGGCGACCAATCTAGCTTTGTAACGATCAATTTGTCCATTGGGTAGCATTTTGGTCTTAAAAGTCCACTTACATCCTAGAACAGGTTTGTTCGGGGGCGGGGGAACTAAGGTCCAGGTGGCTTGATGTATGAGGGCCTCAAATTCAGTGGTCATGGCCTTCTGCCAGTGATCTATTTTCTTGGCTTGGTTGTAGGTAGTTGGGGTAGAGGGGGTTGAAGTTTGGGTGAGAAGGTTTAGGAATTGTTTGGGTTTGTGAATACCAGATTTAGAGCGAGTCTGCATCTGGTGAGTTTGGCGAGGGCCAGGAGTTGGTTGCTGTGGCTGGTTTAAGGGAAGAGGTTCAGGATTGGCATCATGTGGCTCCGCGTGAGATGTGGTCCTTGGTGTGTTTGTAACAGTGGGAGGTGAGGGTATAATTGGATCGATTTTGGGATCCTGGGAAGTATTTATTGCGGATGTGGGTATGAGAAGACAGGGAGAGATGCTGTAGTTATTGGGAGCGGAAGAAGTAGGCGATTCGGTGTTGGTATGTTTATAGGGAAAGTGCTGTTCATGAAAGACAACGTGACGGGATATGTGGGTTTTGCCTGTGATAAGATTGTAGCATTTGTAGCCTTTGTAAATTGGTGAGTAGCCTATAAATACGCAGGCCGTTGATCTGATCGAGAGTTTGTCCGTGGCGTATGGTCGAAGCCATAGGTAACATAGACAGCTGAACGTGCGAAGGTGATTGTAGACCGGAGGATTTCCATGGAGGCGTTGAGTGGGAATTTGATTAGAAATGGCTTTGGAGGGGAGCAAGTTAGTGAGATAATGAGCAGTTGAAATGGCTTCAGCCCAGAATTTGTGAGGTAGGCCAGATTCGTGGAGAAGGGCACGGGTGTGGTCAAGGAGATGACGGTGCTTGCGTTCGGCAATACCGTTTTGCTCCGGAGTGTGGGGACAAGATAGTTGTTGAAGAATACCGTTTTCTTGTAAGAACGATTTGAATGCATGACTAGTGTATTCGCCGCCGCCGTCGGATCTAAGAATCTTAGGAGTTTTCTGATATTGGGTTCGCGCCATTTTGCAGAAAGATTTAAAGATGGGAAGAGCTTCTTGTTTTGAGTGAAAAAAATATAACCAAGAGAAATGGGTATAGTCATCTATGAAGATGATGTAATAGCGATAACCATCAATAGAATTTTGCGTCGCTGGTCCCCAAAGATCAGTGTGGATTAAGTCAAATGGAGCAACAGTTGAAGAAATGCTTTTATTAAAGACGATCTTGTGGCTTTTAGCCAGATTACAAGAGTCACAAATAAAAGAAAAATTTACAGGAGCTAAATTCGGAAATTGGAGATCTAAAGCAGTCTGGGATTCTTTGCTGGGGTGTCCAAGGCGCGAGTGCCATTGGTGAGTGGAGGAGATAGTGGTCGTGAGAGCAGCGTGACGGGTCTCAGGTGGGATGCGAATGCGGTAAAGACCGTTATGGAGTTGTCCAAGAAGAAGAGGACGGTGGTCCCGAATATCCTTCATAATGAAACCATTAGCATCGAAGGTTATAGAAATAGAATTATCAGCTGTAAGCTTAGATACCGAGAGAAGATTGTGAGTTAAAGAGGGAACATGTAGAAGGTTGTGAAGATGGAGCTTATGGGTGGTGTCCGGCAGAGGAAGAAGACCCTGACCGGCATTGTGAATAGGAAGCGTGGAACCGTTGGCGGTGGAGACCGTGTCCGATCCTTGGTAGGTCATCGGATAATAAAGCTGGGAGGCGTCCGGAGTGAGATGCGCGGACGCACCTGAATCAAGAACCCAATCTTGGGTTGTGGAAGTGTTCGGATTTTCAAGAAGAGCCCGGGGCGGACGAGTATCGGTTGGGGCGTATTTGGGGTTATTCTGGTGCCAGCAATTTAGCGCAATGTGGCCGATTTTGCCACAAATTTGACATGTTGGTCTGGCTGAATTCTGATTGGGAAGCTGATTGAAGGTGTGAACCGGAGGATTGGGTGTGGACGGTGAGTTCTTGGACTTACCGAAGCGTTTGTTGTTGGTGTTGTTGCGATAACGGGAGTTGATGTTAGACGAGGCGTAGAGGGAGGTACCTGTGGCGGAGAGGGATTGATCTTGGTGAAGTTCTTGCTGAAGGTGGATGTCTTCGTTGCACATAAGTGAGTAAAAGGTGTCGATGTCGATTGGAAGTAATGAGTTACGGATGGTGGATTTGAAAGAATTAAATGTGGGAGGGAGTCCATTCATGATATGAAGCATAATATCTTCGGGGTCAATATGAGAACCGGAGGCTGAGATATTATCCACAATGGTTTTATGCGTGTGAGGTACTGCTGAATGGGTAGATCTTTCATTTGAATGCGATATAGCTCGTTCTTGAGTTGAATAACCCGAGAACGGCTGGTGGGTTGGAGGCGACGTTCAAGAACAATCCAAGCTTCATGGGTGGTGGTGGATGTGATGATATAAGGTAAAATCGACTGCGAGATGGTGGAGAAAAGAGCGGAGAGAAGATTACTATCAATTAGGGTCCATTGAGCGTGAGCAGCGGAGGAGTCGGTAGGGGCTTTGACAGCTCCGGTGAGATAGTCGGCGTAACCATTTGCCGTGAATTGCTGGAGAAGTTGAACGCGCCAGATTGGGTAGTTCTCCGTTGTAAGGGGATGAGGAGCTAAATTCTTGATGTTAGAGACAAGAAATTTCAGAGGAGGAGGGATGTGACTTGCCGCAGTGGAGGTGGAGGTCTGGTCGGATTGGGAGGATGGAAGAAGAACAGTAGTTGAGTCTTGATTTTGATCTCCCATTTAGGCGACTGATACCATGAGAGGAATGATGAGGACCGGCGGAGAGAAGATATCCAAGAAGGAAAGAAACAGAGAAGAGACAAAGATAAATTGTATTATTGTGATCACTGCACATACAGGTATTTGATATATATAAGCAATACAACTTGGTAAAGAGAGTAAATACATAACGGTAAATATGGATACAACCGTTTGTGCTTATACATATCATATCATGTCATATGTATTAATGAAACTCCTTATTATTGTATATAAATTTTGAGGAATAAGTATAGTTTTACAATTATCTTTTGAGACTATATAGTCAAATAAAATAAAATAAAAGTATAGTTTTTCAATTTGATATATATGATTATTAATAGCTTTCGCTGGACTGAATTATATTGATAGATTATTAATAGCTATGGTAGTTCAATTATAAATTAAGATAGATAATTCTTTCAAATTTGATCGCAAGGCATAACATTAGGGGAGTTCTTATTTTAGGGTTAGTTAAATGCGAATCATAATTTCAAGCAACAAAATTGATATTCACTTTTATATGCAAAATGTATCTCTCACGTTATATATATATATAATACATGGGCGGATCCACCCATAGCTTTAGGGTGGGAAATGCCCACCCTCAAAATTAATTTGCCACCCTAATTTTTTTTTTTTTAATATTTAGAGGGGAATTTTGAAATATTTTGGGTATTTTGGGCATTTTGCCCCTCTCAAAATCTTTTTTGCCTTACTTTTACCAATCCTAAGAATTTTTGCCCATCCTCACAAAAAAAATTTTTGTCCCCCTAAAAAAGCAAGCTGGATCGCTCCTGTATTATTATATATAATATTATATATATAATATTAATAATATTATATTTTATATATATTATAATAATATAATAATAATAATAAATTAATAGTAGCAAGATATTTAAGACATGAAATTAATTTATCGTATGATTTTTAAGCTTCAATGGTTTCATTTCATTTAAAATCAATATGAAACTCATTAATACCTTCAATTTCAGAAGATTTTGAAAGTTGAGCACAAATTGAAGGGCTTCAATTGAGTTCAGATAAAAATCAATGATTTCAAAGTGAATTTTCTAAATTCTTTATTAATCTTAAATTCAATCGAATTTGCTTCAACATCTTAATATATATGTTATAATTATTTTAATATAAAAATTTTTAAATCACGATCCTAACTAAATAACAAAACCAAATAAACTCTGAAATTTATTTTTTTTTAACAAATTAAAATCTAAAAAAAAAAAAAACTTGTTCATGTGATGGCAATTGGATGAAGAGCATCAACTGAAGCCAACTGAAAGGACAATTACTACTGCTATTTTCATTCACATTATCTCATATATTAGTAAACTTTTTGGAATTTAGTGGTAAATAAAATATTTATATATGAATACTTCCAGGTCTATAAATAAAAAATATTAATTGCATGTAAATAAGAGATTTAAGAATCTTGTGAGGTTGATAAGGGTTTATTTGAAAAAATCCTCCGACGTGGAACAATTCTGAGAAAATTTTCTTGCGGCTAGGCTAACCAGGCAGGGGCCTTTTGGTCTTTTCAACTTAGTGGCATGGCCAACAATTTATTTTAAATTAAAAGATAATATAATTAAACTACTAGATAAATAATTTAATTATATTATTTTTATAAAATTAAGAATATATATACTAAAATTAATTTTATCCCAATATACTACATATAAAATTTTCAAATATTTCAATTGAATTTTTATATATTTATTGTACTAATATATCATTTTAATTTAAAATAGTTAAAAAATATGCTTTAAATTACTTATGAATTTGATTCTACATTAAAAAATTTTTATTTTCCAAAAAATAATATTATCTTTAAAAAAGAAAATGGCATAAACGTAATTTTATTTAGCTTACGAGGGTAATATGGAAGTTTGCGTCCTCTCTGCGGAAGCATCTAAGAAGAATAAGCGCATCTCAGTCTCTCATTCACTTAATCTTACCTCTCAAACAATGCATTACTGTCACCAAAACACATTAACTAGTGGGAATTTCTCACAATAGTGGTTCTTATTCCTACCTTCGGTGATGTGAAGCATACATAACACGGGCCTGGTAAGTGGTAACGGAGCAACAATCGGATTTTGATGAAAAAATGCTGCATAAGCCAAAACAGAGAACAGCATTAGATTTCCTATCATTGACGTGCACGAAGTCCTGTTGAGGTTTGAGGAAATTTATGGTAGGGTTAGGTGGCAATTTCAAATGCGATACGTAATGGATGATGTCAGCCGTCCAATAGAGAAGTTAAATGGTCAATTATGAGGGATTAGGACCATAATTAATTAGATTTTCAAGAAATAAATAAATAGGAATTTCGATTTTGCAAAAAAAAAAAAACTAGAAATTAGATAAATGTACGAGTCAAGCTGAGTGTTATATTGAATATGCAAATTTTTTTATACGTTTTATATTAATAATTTATATAAATATTTTTTATTATTAGATATGAATGAATTTATGAATTTTAATTAAATTTGAGATGATTTACTAAATATTATTTGGTGAAATTAAAATAATTATAAAAATTAGTTATATATTTAGCTATTTCTTCGATATATAGTATTTATACCTAAAATAATATTTTTAATTTTTAAAAATATAAAACAAAATGTTTAATAAAAAACATATAATAAATTATTATTAAATGAGCACTTTATCAAACTACTTTTTTATTATTTTATTTTTATTTATTTATTTATTTATTTGACTTTATCAAACTACTTGTTAAACATTCAATAAGCATATTTAAAAATAGAAATAAATTAGTTGGTTAAATTCCAAAATCTCTCATTATTAAAAATTTATATACAATGACTGGGGTGGGTGCTTTCATCCCTACATCCAAATCTTGCAACACGAAAACACCTACTTAGAGAGCCTTCAACTCTTCCTACCGTGACCAACCGACATCTGATTTCATTCCCTATGAAACACCACTTCACTCGTGTTCTTCTCTAGGTGATCACAGACTCAACACAAAGTCATCGATTACTCACTAGTTATCCTTTAGTCATCAAGCATCTGTTGCTCGGTACTCGCTCTCAGAGTCACACGCTCTTACTCAGCACTACAAGCTCATCTGGTGCATATTTGACACTATTAAGCTCACCTAGAGACAGATCATTAAAACACTTTAGCCCCTTTGCTCTCCTCCAACCAACTAGGAGGTGACATATGCCTATGATAACCTGTGCAGCATTGCAATTTTCTCTTTATTTTTTTCTTTCTTTTCATTCTCACACAAGTTCCAAGTCAAAGGTGCCAGTTTCTTTCCTTCAATCTAATCAAGGACTAAAAAATATAATCTTAGGTCATTTCCCATTCAAACATAATCTGCATAAAATTCAATTGTATTCCAACTAACCTATTGCCGCATGCAAATCTAAACAAGACGGTTTGGTGGCGAGGTAAATATTTTAGTTGAGTGGTTAAAATCTGATGCAGCGACAATTGACCTTTTTAATTAAGTTCAGTTAAGGTTAAGAGAATAATTAATTGACTGAATTTACTTTCACCAATAAATTTTGGAATAAATAAAAGCTCTGGTTGGTGTGGGACCTCTCTCAATGATCATTAATTCGCCATCAAAAGTTGAAATAAATCCTATCAAGAGCTTCAAGCATAATTACAAATTTTAGACTATTAATTGAATGATCATATGATCTTTAAAATTGACATGCTGATAATCCAATTGAGAGACTCGCCATAAGACAAATTCAACGAGCTCAAGATCGCTTATTTTCAACAACATTAAGGCATTTGAATGTTGAACAAACAATCTATGATCAATATTGTTGCGTCCAGGAGTATTCGCGGCTGTAGAGAAATATAAAGTTTATCGTCTTAGCGTTGTACAAAAATCCGGCACGCAATCAGATAAGAGAAAGGGTCTAGCATTTATGAGACACCAAGATTTTTACGTGGAAAACCCCTCTTGGCTAGATATTTCAAAGAATGCAAATGCATGAAGAATAACAGGCTCCACCATCCGACCACCATCGTCAGATCATTACCTAACCATCGTACGATCACCCCCTTTAGAACTTCACCATCCGACCACTACCATTGGACTACCTTTGTCTGACCACCACACGACAACATCAATCGAATCATCACCCGATCGCCACTGTAGGAACATCATTAGAGTGTCGACATTTGACTTTCATCTATAGACCATCTAAATCATACCACCACCACTTGACTAGCACTATCGCCCAAACCGCTATCATCAAAATACTATCGCCCAAACCACAATGGTTGAATCATATCTATCGCTGAAATATCAATATCGGACCCATTGTTAACCAACTTTCCTCATTGAACCACTGTCAACTGACTACTGTTATCATTAGACCGCTCTCCCTCAATCATCCTTATTGGGCTACTGCCGCCAAACCAATAATATCAGACCATTATCACTCAGCTACAACTATCAAACACCTTTCATTCCATGCAATAAAGCAAGTTAACATGCATAGTTTAATTAATATAATTTATAGGGTATAGATTTTAGACTTGATATTTATATGGTAAAATAAAGATGAATATGGATCATATATGAATTATATGCAGTGCTTTCTTTAATCGATGTGCATGTTAATATTTATGTATCATTTTGACTAACAAACATGCTAATGAGCACACACAGATGAACAACGTTTAGCATTGTAGAATCCACCTAGGTGTTTGCAAATGTGATATTGATACTGAGAAAGGAATAAAATAACTAGTTATACATAGTGTATGCATAGACTACTAATATTGCTTCATTGATTATTTTTATTCATATGCATGGATTCCATGCATGATTGATTACAGAAGCATAGTTACATGATGGGTATGTTACTAACATGCTGGAAACTAATATTAGATAACACACATTGACATATTTGTATGCATGATACATGAATTTCTATACATTTTATATTGTATACATGAACATGGACATGTTTTTTAATATATGAATTACAAGCAGTTTATATAGTAATATAATAATGAATTCTATGGTAGGTAGTTCCATATGAACCCTTACTAGGCCTTTGACCCATCACATGTGTACTCTGTCATCCTTAATTTAAGGAGGATTAAATGAATCGCAAGAACAAGATGATGGGTATCATTAATATAACTGGAGTTGACTTGATTGATGTGAAATGTTTTGAATTGTACATGACCATTATTTCATAATCGTTGAATATCTATATAATTTGATGAATATACAGAAAAATTATCATTGTCACTAAACACTGTATTCTTTTAAGATTAATGAATATATATATTAAAGTAATATAATCATGTATTTTATTATCTTGCTACTACATAATTGTAGAATGGAACTAATAGTATATTTGTAAGCGAATAATGGTATGTTACCATACCCCTTACCTAGTTGTTCAAAGAATATTTTAATGGAATCCAAACATGTGCTATTATTGATGATTGATTTAATGTTTTATGATGTCACTCCCCAATTTAATGTGGTCATTATAATGTAATTGGCCTAGGGCTTGACATTAAGGATGGTATGCTTAAATAAGAAATAAATAATATTCCTTAATTAAATAAAATTTGTTAATTTAGATATTTTTAAATGCTTCATATATTGCATAAAAATTATTTTTTAATTTTTTATATTGCATTGCATAAACTTTATTGAATATATATAAACACATAT
>NW_021318588.1:134600-140223 GCF_001605985.2 Dendrobium catenatum
GGATTGTATACTGATGTACTAGTTATGGTACCAATAAAGTATCATGCGCACTACGTTACAAATGAGCACAAGTAGAATAGGTGTAGAGGAAGGGTTTTGGGATTCAAATCCAAAAGGTATGACTTGTAATCTATTTTTTAGTTATTTGATGTATAGAGTTTTATTATTTGAATTATTGTGATTATATTTTGGTGAAATAAATTGAATACACAATTTTTATATTTTCGGAGATCTAGTAGCTCTAGTATTTATTATTTATAGATGAGGTAGTTAATTAAAAGTTTAAGTAAACTTAATCCTTCCATTAAATCCTTGGGCGTTACAAACATGCCCTTTTTATTAAGTTATGAAGCAACAAATAGGTAAGGATTGGTACATCTTATATTAAATTTACTTAAGTACAATTCTGTGATTGCTTAGATTATATCATTTTTATATTAAAGTTATGTTTACCCCCAATCTTAAAATGTTTCAGTCATAACAAATGATCTAGTGAATGGCGAAAAGATTTCCCTACTATAATTGTGCCAAAGACATTAATGTGAATGATCTTATGAGATTTTCATAAGGATTACTCCAAGTCCATAAGTTTTTCCAAAGATGGTACCAAACTATTGCGTGCTACAAAATTAATGGCAATAGATAGAAAGAGAACTCATCTTCTCATTAATATATGAAGTTCTTATACACACATATAAGATAAAGTATAGCACAATTTATAGGAGAAATAAGATTTTTAATGTGAAGCTAACAAATAGAGAAAAATCATGGGGCCGAGCTTGAAATAATTCCAATATATTATCTTATAGGTTATATAATGTTTTCCTTCATCATTATTAGAGAAGGCATTGGCATAATATAATGGACATGAATTGTGAAAGATAGATTCTACTGTGAAAGTTAGATGAGCTTTGAGGTACTAAATTTTCTTCAAGTTATTATTTGTTATATGCTTAATCACATTCATTTGAGAAGAGGAAACTATAGACCAATAAGTATAATATAAATATTAGGGTTGATGTTGAGAGTTAAAATTAGTATTGAAGATATGAATTGAATTTATTTACAATGACATGTATTGAAGTTATTGGTACAGACAAGCATGAAGTCAATGAGGGCTAGCATTGGTGTTGATGATGTGCATTTGTCTTATTGGGAATGACGTACATTGATGTGATTAGTGAGGATTGGTGACAAAAATGACAGATACTAGCTCTTTTGGCAATATTTTGCATCAACTTTATAAGTGATATCTTGTGTGCATTTACATTATTATAAATAATGAGTGGCAAAATTGGTGAGTATTGATGTCTATGTTAATGGAATGTATCAACCATATAGGTAATGTCATGCATTAATGTTGGTGGCAATGGTGGGCGTCAAAATCAATGATCATTAACATATATCTTAGCGGCATGAATCAACCATATAAGAAATGATCTGAGTCAGTTATCTTAGTAATTATGGGTGATAAAGTCAATTGGTACAAGCATTTGTGTTTATAATGTGCCTTATCTTATAGGTGATGAATTGAATCTATAGTATTTGAAAAATATACTATTATGGGGCCCAGGTAATTAACTTAACTTGGTATGAACTTTTGCTTAATCTTAATTCAGCCATGAATTTTAGTTCTATAATGTTGAATTAATATTAAATAGGAATATAATCAAAGCAAAATGGAGGAAATGAAAAAATGTTCCTTGGGGTTGCTATGGCACTCGGGGTGTTGACGTCGTGACATTGTCCTCTCTTTTTGAAAAGAAAATTACTAGAGCATTTCAGTGCTGGGTGGCACCACCACGGTGCTTAGCTCTTGTCTCGCCAGAAGTTCTAAATTAGAAAGTTTTTCTATTTTATCTTTTCTAATCATTCACCATAGCTTCTATAAACCATTCAAATAACTCAATATCCAGCAAAAGTAATTAAATATCATACAACAAAAATATTTCACTATATTCATTCGTTAAAATCACATTTATAATTGTCAAAAGTTCACTAAAAATTTCTAATATATCCATATCTCCTCACTATAAGAGAATAAAAGAAAATATATAATGAAATTAAAAGAAGAATATGAGGATCTCAATTAGTCTTACTCCATACGATCCTATCCCCTTCCCTAATATGAGATCAGTGAAACTATATAATAAGCTTATAAAGCCTAGTATAAGCCCAAAACTCACAAAAGCTTTTTAATACAAGACCTTAAAAATTAATATGCATGTTCATCTTAATTAGCATAATCAATTTTATTCAATGCTCAGTCATCATACAATTCAATATAATCAATAATAAATAGTGAGAATAAACACACATGAAATTCATAAATTAGCAAAATAAAAAAATATAAATGTATTGATAATCAACAAATCATTACTGTAGCATGAACATACATGTATCAATGGCATCAACATTACCCATCTAATCAATTATATAAAATCAATATATATAATGCACACACATTTCTCTATCTATGTATCAGTGCTATCAATATTAATAATGCTACAATACTATCAATACTAAGAAGGGTATTAATGTACTGATTACATCAATATATGATCAAGTATATGATTTAGCAAGGTAGAATATCCAACTTTAATGCGATATTTTTATTCTTTCAACTATATTCATTGCATCATGATGTCATCTATATTATCATTTTTTTATCATTATTATTAGAGTTGATTTTCAATAAATTATTAAGAGTTATCATTCTCTGCCCATCAACATAATCAGTAATCAATTACATGTTACAATTAGGATAACACCATAAATTATCTTTAAAGGAAAGCCAGTCGACCTACCCAAGCTTCTACGTAGAATATTATATTTTAATAACCAACTCTGATTAATTATAGTGTGAACAATCAGCCTATTTTACGTATATACAAATACTATATTTATTTCATATCAATTGTATTTATCTCCCTTCTATACATAAAATGTAATATGAAATGCTGAAATCTATAAATTCAAAAAAATATGTATAACAATTGATAGCTTTGTAAAATCATAACTTTCATTTTAAGAGATAAAATTCAATAATATTATGATCAAAATATCCTTAAAATTCAAATATATCATTTTCAAAAAGTTACATAGTAAAAGTGTAGTAATTTAGGAAAAAAATATATTTTTATCGATCAATGGGAGATTAATTTCATCAAATTCAAAATTATTAAAAATTAAAGTGAGATTTGAGTAGCTTACAACAATTATAAGACTTTTTATAATAGGTACGAGAGACAAAAATGTCCAAAATTCACTCTCTCTTTCTTCTCTACTCTTACTCTCCCTTTCCATCTCTTCTTTCATGAAAAGCAAACAAAAATGGGGGAGGAGGTGGCCACGCTAGAGGATTTTAGTGTTTATAATTAGATTAAAATATTTATAAAAATGTTGTTAGTGGTCTAGCACCACAATGCTTCAACCATGCATCGCAACGCCACATGTTGAATCATAATTACTACAAAACAAATACTTCAATGCCACAGTGATTATTTTTGATGCTATTATGCTCAAAGGCCAGTGCTTCAGTGCCACAACGCTCCATTTTAAATAGAAATTAAAAAAAAATTATTTTTCATATTCTGGGTTATTCCAGCTATTGTGTTTGAGGAATCTAAGAGCATATGTAATATTATATGGGAGCTTAGTAACGCTTCGGAGGTGAGTGCTACGGCGGCATGCCAAAAATGATATATATATTCCCGTATTTTTTCTAAGCTCTCATAGATTAGGATAATGACAGAGCTTAAATTTTTTTTCAACAGAGGCTTAAATTTATTTTGATAAACTTCTCCTCAACATTTTCATTCGGGTTTGCACAGACTGTTTTAAAGCAAAAAGATGAAAAAACACTGGCCATAATTAATTTGACCAATTTTACAAATCATTTGTAAATTAGATAAATACATATTATGATATATTAAAATTTAATAAACAAACTTATTATTCAGAGTTTTTTGAGATTATGCATTTACTTTCAACTTCTATAATATTCATTTGTTTATAAAATGTATGATAATAATAACAGGACTAATTTGATTTTGAAATTAACATAGACAAAGCAAAAGAAGCTCGCAATTGGGTATAATGCAAGGTGTCTAAAGCAAAAGAAGCTCGCAATTGGGTATAATGCAAGGTAGGAAATGAAATGGAGATGGTCATGAATATATCATTTGCAGGACCACGAGGTAAGTTAACTTTAGACCAATTCATTTCTTATGTGTGTGTGAGAGAGGACAAATTATTGCATCCGGTCACCGGAGGTGGAGAATAGGTTCGGACATCCAATAAAAATTTGTCACGTCACCTGCGCTTTTGACTTGCGCTTTGACTGCGCTTTAGTTGCACTTTGACTGCACTTTACCCGCGCTTTTTGACTTGCGCTTTATCTACGCTTTGCCTGCGCTTTGACGGGTTTAATTTAAAATAATATTTTATTAATATTCGAACCTATCTCCTCATCCGGTGACCGGATGCAATAATTTGCCATGAGGGAGAGACCATGAGGTCAACTTCCCGTAGGCCTGCGATATGTAGCGTGCGGCGTGTGTGTACTCAGGGTGGAGGAGCAAAGAGGTGGTGGAGGCGCAGAGAGGGAGAAACTGAATTAATTAGGGATTATAAAAATACACGCCATATCTGAATTCTACTGCATTGAGGCATTTCCACAAGCACTTGGAATGCATAAGGCTGCTTCATGTTCAACATCCATGGCTGAATTCATGGATTTCATACACCTACTTATTGATTTCCTAAAATCACAAACATCCACTAAAAAATTCTCAATGATATAGGCCTGATCACTCAGTGGCATATCCACATCCGCATACGGGACATTTGGGATGGAATCACTAACCTGCTTGTGAAGTTCCAGAGCCCGATGCTATATGAAATCATGATTCACCTCCAAGTTAGCATCACAATCAGACATAGGATCATAGCCAAAATTTTGCTTTATCTATGACCTATCATCACACAAAATGTTGCGTATAGACTTTTGGGCATCCTAATTGGGCTCCAAAGCAGCCATAACATCATTTGAGTTGCAGCTAACTACCTCAAAGGCATTTCGATTACAAGATTCACAAATTAGAGTGTCTGATTCCTACTGGGAATCGCAGTCAGAAGAAAATACATGGCATACCATCGCAGGCGCCATTTTTTTTTTGAGTATTTATTATAAGAATTAAGATAGTTACTAGCTTGTCTTACCTATATTAATTTTTGAATATTCTTCTATCAAGAACTTAACTCTGAGATTTATTATATCACAAAATAATGTTTTGAAGCTTAATAGTGAATATTATTTAAGTGGTGAAAGTCAGAAAATCTTAGTAGTATACATGTGTATCATCTTCAGCATTATGGTACATCTTCATTCGTAGTTATGTTACCATATTGTGTATCTATTCAATCTATAAAGCTCTGCATATGCATTTATGATCATATGATGGTTGGTCTGATGTGGGAGATTGATAAAGTGCATTATGAACTCTATTATATTGGCACAATTTTTTGTTATATACTGCTCAACTATTTCTAACTTCTAATTCAAACTCTATATGCTTTATGTGGGTGTGAAAGGTTTAAGGAAGATATGAGTGAAAGGAGT